>NW_008685284.1:27508-29960 GCF_000695815.1 Acanthisitta chloris
ATTATTCACACCAAGAAGCATCTTAATCACAGGAAGCCCTGCTGCAATCAATTACCAGGCAATTCCTGCCTGTGGAAGGCTTTGGTCCAAGTATGTCACAGTTTGACTCAGAGGGACACCTCCACTCACTTTGTGCTCCAAACAGAAGAACCTGGTATTTCAGCACACATATTGTCAAGGACTGGTAGTAGTGGCTCCTTGGACGTATCAGCATCATGGCAGGTAGCTTTGCACAGGATTTTCTCTTTCATATCCAAAGGTAGCCTAGCTCACAGAAAAGCATAGACAAGAAATGTTTACTTAGAAATTATAGTTATGGGAACTTACACAACTCTTTATTTAGCTGCCAAGATTGTGTTCTCCATTCTTGAGCCAAAAGGAAGTGAAAAACCTGCTGATAAGACTGCATCATTTTTACTGAGGTTAAGATAAGGGCACTGTTTTAATGAATTGTGATTAGATTAATTGATGGATAAAGAGTATTTGCAGGCTCTGCCTAGTCTGTATCCAAGATGGAGACTTGTGTGATGCAAATTTGCAGGGCCACTGAAGAAGACAGTGCATGTTTAGGAGAGAAAAGATTGTAAACATGACATTATCTTTCAAATATTTAGGCACAGTAGACATGCAGATTCTAAGATGAGTATATAAGGACATAAAAAAACCTTCGAGTACTTGTAGGTGCACTCAAAACAACTTTTTTCCTCGAAGTTAATATCACGACTTCTTTAGCTCACATTAAGTATTGGTAGCACAGATTTTGACTTCTTTAGTTCACATTAAGTATTGGTAGCACAGATTTTGCCAAAAATATTCTTCAAAACTCATCCCAGGGGCATACTAGACTATATTACTTTCATTGAATAGGAAGTTAGTGACATAAAATCCTTCATCAATAATCTTAGTGTAGTTCTGTTCTATTCCAATGCAATTTATGCTGCTCAAAAGCTTTCAAGGTACTTGCTCCTTGAATAATGATGCTGCTTCTTTTACTTTGCTCTTTCTGGCTTGCACACCATTTCAGATTTGATAAATCAAGCCCTAAAAATTTTATGATTATTCTGGTTGTTTCAAGATTCCTTTCCACATGCTATTTTCAAGTCTTATGTTTTCATTCTCTTTTCCTTTCTTATGTCACTGTACTTCATAAATGCACTTTGTTTTACAGAGTTTTACTAGTCTTTTTTAATGCTGTCTCTTTATTATTATGTTCTACTTCTTTTATTCCTTTTGTTTTCCTTTTATCCACTTTCATGTCTCTGTATTGTTACAGTGTGCTGAAGTACACAGTAGGAGTGAAGCTACCATGCATTCTAAGGAGGATGTCTGAATTTAGAAGGGGAAGGAATCAGCCCTCATCTGGGTACAGATCCCTTTTTTAATAGCTATAGTAACAAGGTAATTACTCAACTGTGCTTTCAGTTTAATTACATTTGAGTATTATTTCACTGGCCTTTCTTTATACTGATCATTACAAGGTTTGTAAACTCTTTTGTATGTTTGTATCCAGCACAACGATGGCCATGGCTTACACACAACTTAAATACATTGCAAACTGCTCTTTGAACACACTAGAGTGACATGCACATTAGGAGATAAGACTGCATGAAGGAAACTAAGCAGCAAATAACTGTATGCTTTCTGGGACACTGGCATTAAATATTAAACACATTTGAAAAACACATAAGCTGCCATGGTTCAACTTCCCTGTCTCTTTCTCCTCATATTTTCATATGCTCTTTCTCCTTTCATTTCGATACTTATGTTGAAAACACAAATTCATGGAAATACTCTTTAACAACCAACTATGCAGAATTTAAAGTGCATGATTTCAGATGTTAAACAAATTTCTTCTTGCATGACAGGTGATGGAGCAATGGATTCAGAGCAATGCTGCCTGAACAAGATAAAGACATAGTGACTACAGATTAAGGGAAGGTAGCATATCTCTCACTATATATGAGTATGTATCTCATGGTCCTGTGCTAATACTGAATTTCCTCTTTAGAAGAAATACCTTTTTAGAGCTTTAGATACTAATCCTTAAAAAACTTGTTTATTAAAAACATTTCATTTCAGAATTTGCAATAGCCAACAATTCTCTAATCAGCAACAAGAACAGGAACAAACCATTGCATGGCAGGTATTTTAATGAACTTTTTCTCACTCTTGTTTTACTCCCTTCTTGTTTCTTTCTATCCTGCCTTCCCCTACAAACACATTTCTGTTCTAAACTGTCTATTTTAACATATACACAACTTGTGTACATGAAACTGACCTCATGTAGACATGAATAGAAGACTGAGTGGCAAATAATGCAATTATGTCTGGTTGTGATTTCACATTTATATGCAAAAGTAGCAGGGGTTCTGCTTTTTTTTTAATACACCATTTCAGAGGTAAAAGTCTAAAATCCATATTTAATCTACCAAATAATGGAAACACACACACC
>NW_008685284.1:29981-31210 GCF_000695815.1 Acanthisitta chloris
TTATTAACCAGTTTTGTCATAGTTTAACCCCAGCTAGCTACCAAGAACCATGCCGGTGTTCACATACTCCCCCACCAACGGGGGGGGGGAGACAATCAGAAAGGTAAAAGCTACAAAAACTCATGGGCTGAGATAAAGACAATTTAATAGAGTTAATTCACTGCTTCCCATGGGCAGGCAGGTATTCAGCATCTCCAGGAGAGCAGGGCCCATCACGCGTAACGGTTCCTTGGGTGACAAACACCATCACTCCAGATGTCCCCCCTTCCTGCTTCTTCCTCCCACTTTATATACAGAGCATGATGTCATATGGTATTGGGTTACCTGTCCTGACTGTGTCTCCTCCCAGTCTTCCATGCACCTGCAACTTCCTTGCCAGTGTGGCAGTATAGAAAGCAGCAAAGGCCTTGGCTCTGTGTAAGCTCTGCTCAGCACTAATAAAAACATCTCTACATTATCAACTCTGTTCTGCACAAACCCTAAACATAGCCCATACTAGCAACTGTGAAGAAAGTTTACTCTACTTCAGCCCAAACCAGCACAAGTTTATAAAACCATTTGCTTTTATTCTTTTGGCTACAGATTCTCAACTATTACCTGCTTTTCTAATTATAATTGTTTTGTTAATGCTATGAATCTATAGACATTAGACAGCAAAATAACTGTGGGAGGTAAAGTCCCAGTTTTCTTTTACATTTATTATTTTTTCCAGTCTTTTTGTATGTTACTCTCAAAACATTATGAAAATTGACAAGTTTCCTGTTTCTGAGGATACTTACTCTAGTAATCCAATTACTTCTTCCCGTTCTGTGATTGTTACGCAATTATATTATGCCATGAAAACAGCATGTTCTGTCAAGTTGTTCTTATTTCTTCATGAATTTTTAGTCCATTTAAAGTGAGAACAAAACCCTTCTACGTATCAAAGCTATAAATAACTCCCAGCACCTTTTTTTTTTAGAAAATATATTTATAAAACTCTTATTAATAAATGAGACTTTCAATTTACTGGAAGTTATTGAAGGTATGAAAATAAAATCTTGCATCACAACACACTATCTCTGAAATGTTCTGTGCCAATCATATTATTCTTATTGACTCAATCAGGAACAATTTAATCAGAAATAAATTAGACTTCCTCTATTAGAGTTAAAATAAGCACTTGATTCTTATTCAATCCCTTAACATACTTGCAAGTAACTGCAATCTTACAAGGTTTAAGGAGTTCA
>NW_008685284.1:31248-32361 GCF_000695815.1 Acanthisitta chloris
TTTGGTCTGTTTCCCTAAGTGTACAACAGACAAGGAATTCTGTGTAATAATGGATGCCTTTTTGGCTGATGACACAGATTGTATGAATTGACCAGGTGATATCTCTCTCACTGTACCTATACCTGTACTTACATGTCAGTTCTTTGTTTTAGCTAATAGCTAAAATGAGGACCAGTTTCTTGAATGAACGACATCTTTAGCCTAAGGACAGATGTTTTTCTAAGTTAAAACATAGGAGTTTGATGAGAGAATAATTTCTGCACAAAAATGTCAGATGATGCTTTGTGGCTAACTTTCAAAATAAAACTGAATGAACTACTAGGAAATTAAATCTAAAAAGAAATGAAAAATCTTAAACTAGAAAGAAGGTAACATTCAGCGACTGATACATGACCTTTTATCTGAATATCAAAATGTTAAATTTATGTGGGCAAAGTCTTCAGACTTACCAAGCCTATCTGAGTCACCATCTGTGGAGGTGTTCAAGAAATGACTGGAAGTGGCACTTAGTGCCTTGATCTAGTTGACATGCTGGTGATCAGTCAAAAGCTGGACTAGATAATCTTGGAGGTCTTTTCCAACCTGACTGATTGTATGATTCTATGATAATGGCATACGTTTTTGCCTTTGTCTAACCTCAGCTAATGCCATATTTGGCCTATGATCATGAAAGGAAACTACCAATACACCTTTTCCTTTTGCCTAGGGCTCTTAAAGTAAGACATCACCAAACTAACAGTATAAGCTATTAAAATAAGGTGGGCCTGAGAATCAATACTTACTCATTCTCTCAGTAAAACATGTAGCTGCCTCAGGTCACACAGAAAATGGTCACAGCAAACTGCATCAGGCTCTGGGATGGGCTATTACAAACATCTATCAAAAAATGCAGGAATGAGGGGCAGCCTCAGATGTGATTAAAGAAAACACTGGAATTGCAGAACACTGAATGAACTGCTGTCCTCTAAAATCCTTTTGTGATGAGACAGCCTTGATTCATTCCATGTCAGCAAAAACTGTCAAATGAATGACACACTTGGGCATCGAGCATTCATGCTTCACAGTGCCAAATGAAAGAAGAAGATGAAAAGGTCCATCTCAATACATTCAACT
>NW_008685284.1:32380-57936 GCF_000695815.1 Acanthisitta chloris
TATTATGTATCAAGCAGATGGGAGAATTGAAACAGAGGTGACATTTGATGCATATGTTAGCATCTCCTCATTCTCTTGTATGAAGTGCTCCACAAGACAGGAAGAGAAAGAATGGATTCTTTTCATCATCCCTAAATTTAATTTCTATGTGAGAAATCTCCTTTCATACAAGTACTCTAAATCAAGAGCTTATTTGCTTGTGAAGACCATGATGATTGGGATGAAGAAGCTCACAGTCACTTTCTGAGCTTCTCTTCAGCAAGTAATTTGGATGCTTGATTCTCAACTCAAAACCTTTTCCAAGGTCTGGGCCAAGACCCAGAGATGTTTAACACCCCACTGATGCAAAATCTATGGAAGACTTACTACTGTTTGTCCCATGAGCTGTATAACCACACACTGATTTAATGCACTGAGCATGACAAAGTATGGCTATGTGACATTTATGCATTAATAAAAATCCTGACTCTTATTTTTGCTATTAACAAATGTTGCAAGAAATAATAGTGAGTATATACACTCATCATTTTCTCCTTAGTTTTATAAAAATTAGGATAGCTACTGCAGATTGGCTTCTATAATAGTCAAAGGCATGTGCTCTTTTATACTGCTTCATTTTGCACAGATTAGGAGAGCTCATCAACCAAGCTGTTTATCAATTACAATTTCAGTTGGCTATCATTTAATGGCTTATTTCTCTGAGGCAATGAGAAGGCAATTTTACACAAATACTTACTACCTCAGATGCTCTCTCATACAGAACCCTGCTCTCTTTCAACATACCTATCAATCAGTATATCTATATTTCCCTGCACAAGGTGAGAAGTGAGTGCAGTGAAATTTTACATGCACAACATTCAGTAAACCCTTAATATCTTGCTTAGTTTAACTACTGCTGTGAAGTGTGTCACCTGCTCTTCAGAACAGGGCATAAAGCTATAGATACCCCCCTTGTAGCTTCAGGCAGGCAGACCTGAGGTGATGCTGTACTCTTTGAGGAACACCTGGATAATGTCACAAGAATTGTGCCTGCTCATTGACTGGAGGGGTTAGCAGCCCAGAGCTGGTATGGACAAAAGTGAAGAGAAAATGCTTTTCATACCTGGTTTTTAATTCTGTAGTTGCCCTTGCCTTTGACCAAAACTGCTTACTTTCAGAATGTGCTGCAGCAGCGCTTGCGTGCACAGGTCATGGTGCCACAGGACCTGGTGTCTTCATTTCGGCACAGCTCATTTCGTTGCTATTTTTCACTCTCCTCTTAGTCAGACTCCCTTACTGGACATATTTGAGAACTTTCTGGATGCAATTCTGTGCAATGTGCCCTAGGATGACCTCACTTAAGCAGGAAGGCTGGACCAGACGGTCCCTTCCAACCTCACCGATTCTGTGATCCTGTGATTATGGGGACTTTTTGAAAAGCAAATAAAAGGGCTAAGGTATTTGCAGAGCTATCTTTGAAAAGGAGGGAGGGAAGATCTTTTTTACATTTGCAATTAATATTGGGCTGTTTGAACATTTATTAAGAAGGCAGAATACCTTCTTAATACAATACCTTCTTAATAAAGAATACCTTCTTAATAAAGGTAGAATCCATGTATAGTCCAACTGGAATTCTTTTTTTTTTCCTGTAAAACCCAAAGTATATCTAAGTTTTGGATACCTAGATGTTAAAAGCACATTTAATTTCTGTACAAAGGATAAATGAGGGTGCAGAGTACTTAAATAATGAAGGGACAAATATAAAATATTCCTATTTTATCTGTATTTAGAAGCCAAAAAATTCCCTTATTACAATGGCTGCTATGTTTTAAAGTCATAATGAATCACACAGGTTTCATTAATGCATAACAATTTTTTTTAAATTCCTTACAAAAATTATAGTCATTGTTCCTGAGTGCTTCAGGGGCCAGTATTTTGAACTGAGGCGTATTAGGGCCATTCACAGAATGGAAAGAAGGAAGCCTTGTATAAGCCTATGGAATAGTCTTCATTTTAAATCTTGGTCAGCTGGAAGCAGATGATTTGACAGCTATTTAATGGCAGAGGATAAGGTCCAAGCCTGCTATGTCAGTCTCTGTAAGCATGTCATGCAATCATTTACTCATATGGATATCTTGTTATCACTGTAAGAACATGAAAATCGGTGCATTAACTTGAAATACTAAAGTTCTAGAAAAAAAACCCTACCCAAAGATTATAACTGAGTCACAAAATCCTTCATCGCCTCAGGGCAATAGTTTTATGTCACAGTTATATGCATACTTTTAGTGCGTGTTAATCTTGGAAGTTAAACAGTAAACACATTTATGACAAAATAACTTAATAAAGGTAGAAGAAACTATAAACAACATTCAGTAAAGCTAAGCAATATTTTAACAACAAATTCAAATTTGAGTTGTAAACTTCTTAAGTGTCTTTTGTGAGTGATATCACTTTCTTGTATCTACTTTTGTAAGTTTTAGTAACAAATCCTAAGGAAATGCATACCATAAGAAATTTTCCATTTAATTATGAAGATTTTCATATCTTAAAATATTAAGGAATATAAAATATTATCCTGTTTATATGACTTAGTGGAAAATTATAACAGTGACTAATTTCCTAGACAAGAAAAGCTTTATCATCTGTACACTGTTGGTGCAAAATGTCAGTGTTCTGTAGGGGAAATGGATGAGGCAAAGATGAATCTTCTTTTGATACTTCTAAAAAAAAGGAAAAAAGTTCAAAGGAAAAAAATGCATAAACTTGAGTGTATTCTGTCCTTGTTTGAGCTAACAATAGAGGGAAATTTAGAGTTCAAGAACTGTAAGCAAAAGATGGTCAGGATTTTATAAACTAAGTTCTCAGAACTAGGGTATAAACATGTAATCCTATTGACTTACGTGGATACAGCTTCCCTTGAAACTACCAGATGAGCCTATCCAAATAATTATTTTAAAATTAGAATTTGACCATAATTTTTTGAAGCGCCTACAGGGTTATTTAGGGGTTTTCTTTTTCTATAAACATTGTCTCTTGATTTTTGTAAAATACATAAAAAATATTGACACTATGTAAGTCATTAAAAAGAATATGCCATAAAATAAAATAACAAATAGGATAATTTTTTAAAAGATAAAATTATTTAAAAATAATATCTGACATGACTGGTATGTTCACTTAAAAGCTGCTGATATCAATCACGGAGACTTTAAAATGGCTGTGAAATGTAAGGTTTGCACATTGAAATAACTGTTGTCTGTGGCAGAAAAGAAAAAATATTGTGATCAAATAGGTTGTGACCTCAGAAAAATACTGGAACTGAGTCCTGCAGCATGGCATAAAACTTTAGCAATACTCTGAATTCTCAATTTTAATCCACTTCCAAATTTGAGACAGTTCACCATCTATGAGTTTTGGACAGGTGAAAGAATAAACTATTGTGTGACATTCTTTCATTGTTATGAATGGTTGATAGAATGAAAAAATGGCAGCAATAACATCAGTGAAGAAAACAAATTCTGAACACTGTTACTCTGCATCAGACTGCAAATATGACAATAATCTGGCTATTTAAGATGTAGCCCAAGGCATAAACATAACAAAGATTTAATTTTCACATATTTAAAGGTAATCAGATGTTACTGTCAATCAGTTTAAGAACATTGCAAAGTTGAGTTAAAAATACAGGTAAGTCTCACTAAACCACTTAGGAAAGAAACACTTTCCATGAGTAACACTTCTGGAGAAAGAAACCCTGGACAGCTGCAACTTTTGCTGGTGAAATTTAATAAGGTCACAAACTACTTACAGCAACAGCTGGTAGGATGGTTCTCCTTTTACCAGTTTCTGCTTTAACTATCATTGTTATCAGAGATGGTATGTCACATTGTGACAGCACATGAAAAAACATACAATGACAAAAAAACAACAAAGAAAACAACACTGAAAAGTACCTACAGGTAAGAATGAGGTAAGTAGGTTTATCAGAAGCTTAATGAATATTTGCAATAGAAAATATTGGGTATCATTTTATGCACATGGCATTCTAGCACCTCCAACCAGCCCATGTTACTCTTCAAGCCAAAACCAAGACCATAATCCTCTTTTATGACTTGATTCATTTGAAATAACAGTAGTAGAAGCAATTCCTCTAGGTTGTACAGATACTTAGTAGGAGGACCAAATACTGAAACTGTTGAAAACCCCCTTTTTTAAAAAAAAGCCTGCTCTACTTTGTTCCTTTTTCAGTAAGAATTTGTGTACTTTTCAGCGACAGATACTGCTATTGTCATTCACTCTGATGCAACAAACGTTGCAAAGCTTCCCCTTCCTGTTTCTGGATGACCTTCTTCTCAAGTCCTTTATTTTATTCAAAGTCCTCTTAAAATTCAAATCTGTAAAATTTCTTAACAGGTAAAAACGGGGATTTGTCAACAGAAGGAAACACACAACATATGTTTTTGTTCATGGAACTGTCATTTCCTCAGGATTAACTGAGGAATCTCATGACTGAACCCACAAACAGCAGCTGAAAATAGCAGGTGTTTGAACTCTGCAATCTTGGAAATCTCTGAGGTTTAATCAGTTCCTGACCATGGACACACCTACGTTATACCATATCATACCATCCATAAAATACTGCGGAGTGCGAGAATTTACCCATTTCCTTTACATTCTGTATCCCTGTGGACATAGATAAGAGGTATCATGTACTGGTTTAGATGTATCGAAAGATACTACCAGAGCTTTTATAGAATATATATA
This sequence comes from Acanthisitta chloris, assembly GCF_000695815.1. Lineage (NCBI taxonomy): Eukaryota > Metazoa > Chordata > Aves > Passeriformes > Acanthisittidae > Acanthisitta > Acanthisitta chloris. The sequence continues at coordinate 37,127 of NW_008685284.1, forward strand.
TGCATTATGTGTGTGTGTGTGTGTGTGTGTGTGTGTGTGTGTGTATAAAATATCTTAACAAAGAGCAACACTGCAGCAGTGGTATTTGGTCAAAGTTTCAAAACTACATGTAATCACAGACTGCAGCTCCAAAAACCTAAACACAAGAACTGACCTGAGGCTGGTAATTGCTGCTACCACAGTTTAGGCTGAACGACCTATTGTTTGACTCTAAAGCACCTGTCCAGCCAAAATGTATCCCAGAATGGATGATAAAAGCTATTTCAGCAGTACTTGTAGAGACAAGAGCACATCAAGAGTCAATAGTGAATATAATAAAAAAGGCTAAACTTTCCTTTGCAAATAAAAACCAAGAGAACCTTTCTGATTTTGTTTGTACAAGAAATTGTGTATTATGCCAAGGATTAGAAGTGTAGGGGGAAAAATAAACTCCATACATTATGACTGGTCAAAGTAAAAAAGGATGTCGCTATAACCCCCAGAAACAGCCTTTAAGAAAATAAACACATCTTTGCTTGTGTAAATAGTTTTGCCGCTGTATTTACAGTTACTTTATTTTTTATCTCAAGTTATGACCAATCTCAAAAGTATGATAGAAAAAAAACCCAAACTAGTAAACTGACTACTAAAGAGCTTTCAAAAGCACATTCAAAATCATATAATAAACATTACTCACTCTGCCTTTTATCATTACTTAACGATGCATTGCTAGAACTGAGTGCTCAGTGCAAAACTTCATATGAAAGCCTTTGAACCTAGTGATGGCCCTACACTATGAAAATTTTAGAATTAAAAAGCACCATTAAGCTTGGCTTTTGAGTTATAGTTTGGTATTTCGGGGATCACAATACTAAGTATTTGTGAAGAACGTTATTTTCTTTATCTAAGCAGTGACTTAATTGTACTGGATGCTGAGAAAACAAAAAGATGTCTCCACACAATGTTTTAAAGCAATGCTTAGATTACTATAATTTTTAGTGTAATTAATTACAGCTCTACGTTACTTGTCAGACAAGACAGCAGTCTGATTCCTTGTAGATCTAATACGATCCTGGATTCTATGATATGAAGAGTGAGATGAAAGATATGTCAAACTTGGCTAACTATGCCCAAGCTCATCTACTTACTGCTGCTGTCACCAGGAAAGACACCATGGTTGCATGGATGCTGCAAAGAACGGTTCTCTGACATCAACTGCCATGCTAAGCTTCAGGTGCTACCTACCTTCTTTTTTTACACTTGTTCTCATTGCACTTACTAATGACTACAACATGTATCAGCACTGTATTCTGAAGGCAGGCCTGAGCCTGCAATGCAATGCAGGTTTATATAACCTTCAACATAACTGGCCCCAAGGACAAAGCTTTGAATAAATCCTAGAGAAGAAAGGAAGTAGCAGCTTGCTGGGGCTACTTGTTCCATAAAGGCATATTGCTTTAGGAGGACAAGGTGGGCTTTGGGCTTGCCTCAGACTACTTGTTCCATAAAGGCATATTGCTGTAAGAAGGAAGACAAGGTGGGCTTTGGGCTTGCCTCAGGTTTTAGGAGCACTCTCACATCATAACTAGTGGGGGGCACTAATAAGGACTGAGTAGGTGCACCACAACCTAGACATAACTTACTGCTGGCTACCAAATACATGGAACACACTAGAATTCATTTGCTGTCTTGACTGTACTGCACTGAGTTGCCTGAAGTAAGGTTGTCAAGACAACTACTTGTACTCTTGAACCAACTATTCCTAAAACCCAAAATATATTTACCCATAGCAGAACACTAGATCAAAGAATTTGTATCTGCATGTACAACTTTCATGTAACACAAACAAGAAAACTCCCTAGACCACTGCCATTCCACTTTTTACCCTGTTTGGTTTTTGGGGAAAACACTACAAATAATAATTCCCAACTATAAAATATACATCTTCAGCATTCAGCTACTGCTTGATTCATTTCCATCAAACCGCAGTTTAACCCATAACTAACTTTATTGTACATGTTCTGAAAATTTCTTTTCCCCTGGGAAAATATTCACTTACAGCCAAATCTACAGTGTCATTGGAAAAGGGAACACTGATCCAATATGTACATAAAAAAAATTAAATCTCTGAAATGCAAGCAGCTGTGACCTTTAACATATGCTGCAAAATCACAGGAAGCATTTCAATTAATAAATTTATCAAACTGCTGCATTAAAATTGCTACAAATTATTTACTCAATTTCATTAACAAAAGAGAATTTCTGCAACACAGCCAAATACCTCTGAGAAAAAGACAACATGCTGTGCCTGGTCACGGGGCAACAGAGCCCATTTAACACAGAAGGGGGAAACAGTAGAAAGTAAATGAAAAGTGCCATGACTAAGGTCTAGAAATCTTACTGATGGAAAGTGATTATATTTCTAAAAGGTTGTGATAGAGAAAGGGTCATTAAGCAGTTCATCTGAGGCATCAGGACACATTAGGAGCCTGGAGCCTGGAATTAGAATTCTGAAAAGGAACTTTAAACACAAGAGTACATTTTTTTTTTTTTTTTTTTTTTTTTTGACTTTGCTATTTACAGATTTATTGTGATTTTTCTCCTACAGGTAGTTGTCAACTAACTCTGGAGGCACCTATCAAGCATTATGGAGGTGACTCCCACATGTCTGATTACCCCCTCACTTGATCCATAGGAGTGTTGTAAGACTCACACTGAAAGCTACCATGAATAATCCATTAATTTCTAAGACAGATGTCTGTTACAAAATGCTCTTGGACTCTGGATGCTAGAAGAAGCTAACTAAGTTTTATGTAGTAGTATGACTTAAAGAATAATGGTTCTACACTTTAAATACTGGGTCTTAGGGAAAGGTAGGCATTGTTCAGAAGTCATCAATCTGAAAAATTGTCAAAAATTTTACATGTGATGTAAAGAGACTGTGATGGAAACCCGTACATTCACAAGGAAAGAAGTTTGCTTTTAAAGGTTCACATGTGGAATACAGAATGCATCTTTTCTGAATCTAGGTACAGAAACTCTGAAAGAACATTCATAGGGAAGCAAACCAATATCAATACACTTGCTGCAGATTATCCAATACACTTATACACTTTTCGCTTGAATAAAGCAAAGCAACCCCAAAGTCTGCTGCTAGGAAAATAGCAATTAATACTTGCACTGGTTGTTATACAATACATAAAACCACATCTTTAGAGTCACTGTACGCTAACAAAGACAAAAATACCCTGCCCTCAAAAGTGTAATAAGTATGCAACGCCAAGCAGAGATAGAAGGCAACATTTAAATCCTCAATAGACATCATATAGAAGCTGGAAAAGGTTGCTGTTCATATTTCCAAAAGGGCTTAAGTGATGAAACAGAAACCACATGTGAATACTGTCTCCCTAAACATCCAGAGAGGTAAGGGTTCCTAAACATCTGTCCAATTCCCACCTCCATGCCAAAATCACATCCAAGCTTATGAAAACCCCGACCATTTGTTTTTCTGGACAGCAATTTTATGAGGGACAGATGCAAGAGCACTTATTATGGAAAACAGACAGGATACTTTTACTTAAAGAAGTGGTCAAAGCCCTCAAAAGCTTTTACCTGTTGCTCAAGAATCTTACCTGTTAAATTAGAAATGTAAATTTGAAGTCTTTAAGATGGAAGATGGCATTGAACTGATAATCCATTAAGTCATTGAAGTAGGATTTTTTGTAATGCTTATTTCATGTTTGAACCAGGGAAATGTTGAAGAATTATGGCTAAACACTACTATTGTTTTCATTAAAACAAAAAGAGATGTGAGACATGAATACTTCTTGCAAGGATCTTGTTTATTTATGAGACACTGGAAACTCAGAAAACGTAAACCTTGTCTTTGACACTAGTCCAGCTTAGCTGCTCTAGCTGAGGTAGTCCAGGACAAGAAAAAAATTACAGAAATCCACTACTCTTGTGAGGTTTCTGGGAAAGGACACGTGCCTCTATCCAGTTCTAGACATCCAAAACTCACTAAAAGCTATTTTATTGTCTTGTTTAAGGCTTTCTTAAACATTTAACTTGCTTAGATGTCCCTCCTCTCTCCATCTCCAGCTATTTTTAAAAATGATAGTGCACCTTATTTACCAAAGGTTACATAAGAAAACTTTGAAAGGAAAATTAAAACGACATTTCATGAATCGTAACCCAGACCCTTAAGCATAAAATTATTTTCTCTGTAATTACCAGTTTCCACTCAGCCAGTTTCTACCGTCATGGTGTCGCATTGCTAAGTCATTCTGCTACTGATACCTAAAGAACTACAAAGTGATTTAAGATGATCTCTTTTTCTGCCCTACAGTGTACTTTTAGATGTTCTTCTGAGCTCCTTTGAAGCCATTTATGTTCCTTCTTCATTCCTCATTTCTCTTCCCACATACAGCTTCTGCCTCCTTTGCATCTTTGATATCCCAAACTTCTTCTATAGACAGAAGCAGCATACTGAAATCTCACCTCCTGACGTTATTTGAGGACCTTTCTGACACTCACTACTCAAAATCTTGAGTCCTACAGAAATCTTCAGTGAAACTATGCAAAAGTGAAGAGAATAACAAGGACTACAGAGACTTCCAGATGATGTCAGAAGTGAGATTAAAATGTGTTAAATTGAGTTTGGAAAGAACTAAACTTTCCCTTTAAAGTAGTGAGTCAGAAAAGCTAGAGAATGCCAAGAGTCTAAATTCAAGTCTGTGCATTCGAACTTAATGTCCTTAGGACTAGATCATTAGGGTGGGAATTGGTGCTTCTCATGAAGTATTATACCACTGTCCCCACCAAACGTGGCCTTCCAAAAGCACCTGATTATACTTCAAGAATTATAGCATGAGCCTATCACTTTCATAAGCCAGCTAAGCAGTTCACTTGCACATCACCCTACTAAGAAAGCAGACTTTAAATTTCATGACATTGCTTTTGTTCAGAGTTGCTTAGAATAAATGCTGCATTTGAAGTTTGAGGCTGGACTTTGTTTAGACTAGAACTGAAGAATTTTGCTGCTCCTGTACTGTAAGAACAACACACTCTAAATGGCACCATAATAAAAGCCAATTTATGACCTTTCTATAATGCACTACATTCACCAGTGTACCCTGGCGAGACAGGAATACTCTCACAGTTCTGGAGAGAGACAGGTTCAATGATCAGAGGTTCGATAATCTCCTTTAATCATCAACATCAGAATTGGTATCTCAGAGGTATATTCAGATGAAGAAGCTGTGGGGGAGTTTCTTTTAAAAAGAGCAAACAAAATAGAGTAAGCAAAACACAAAACTAATTAAACTTGATGCAACAAAAAACTAAAGTATTTTTGATGCAATTTATTAAGGAGAAAAAGCTGTGAAATTAACAGCAATCAAAAACTAATTAAAGTTGATGCAATAGGAGCAGCCAAAGAATGCCTGATAACATTTATTGAACCAAAGAAACATGACTGTCAAGTTAAAAGAAATCAACCAAACTCTGTTTTTGAATAGTAACACAAAGATAATTATTCTCTGGATGACACTTACAGAATAAGATTCAAGTCATTACCTCAAAAGACAATAGGACTGACATACTGTGTTAAACTGCCTATGAAAAAAGGGTCTTAATACAGAAAGTTTATAAGTAAATCCTAGGTCTTGCATGTAAACAAATATGACTCATCAATCAAAAACAATGTGCTACTATTGTTATATCAGCTACTTGTATACGCTAATATTTGACAAATATTTAGGAGAATACCTTGTCTAACAGGGTACTTACAAGTCAGACTCCTGGTGTTTTCATCCTAGCTTTGAAACTCATTGCCTCAGTGCCTTGGGCAAGTAATTAACATCTAGGAGTCCATTTGTTTTAGGATTAGGATGCAAAACTCAATTCCTGATGTCAAGCACCATTTAAAGTATGGCCAACTGCCAGAAACTCTTTCTTATAGGAAGTCTTGGTGATAAATAATGAAGTGGGTCTTCTCTGCAATGGGCGCAAGGCACTACAGTTTCCCCTATGTGGCTTGTACGTATTTTCTATATTATGGTCTCAGATTTATTAAAAATATCAGACAAAAATAGGTGTTCACAAGGGGTATAATGAAAATGAACACATAAGTACCTTTTGTCAAAAGATTCTAAAGGATGTTAAAAGCTTACTGTTTAACTAAAAATCCATCTTGTAAATCCTGTAGGAAGGGTCCCAGTTGGGGTCCCAGTAAAGTAAATCTCATCCAAAATATTCAAATTCCAGCATCTTTATTCTGGAATCATCATTCAAAATCAAGTCAGGGGATTCTTCCCAGTAAATCTCCAACATTATCATCATCCTTCTAAGCAGTATCACAAGGCTTTCATTCATGCAATTATCAAATAAAAAGCTATCTTTCAAAATATGATACCATAGCAAAGCGTAGCACAGAACCCAAGCAAACTATCAGAATTGTTTTGTTACTTTAATCTCACAAAAATAATCTCCTCAGAGACAAGTTAAGTTTTCCATAATTCATTTTAATGCTTTTAAGTTCCACTTCCTATCCTAATAAAAAAAAGTACCTGTCTCTGGTATACAGCACATCGAAAAATGACACCTGAAGCCCAGTACTCAACTCCAAAGAGCTGCAATATGGGATTACTGACATACCTAATGTAGGTTTCCATTGTTTTTAAGTATAAAATAGTAAGCTGGTATCTTTAATGGTTCTGATTTTCTTCTTTACTGAATTTTTACCCCCAAGGAATTTTTAGCAGTGGGAGAGATCCTTATTACTTGCACACTTACAGGCATTACTTACAACTCTACTTCTTTTTAATAAAAATGCTCACAGTTACATTCTGAAAGAAAAACGAGTGTTTTGGCAGGCAGTTTACACCATTAACATGGATATTTAATGGATCCTTATATTTTCCTAGCCTGTTCAGAAATTGCTTCAAATTTCAGAACAAAACTTTTCTTCTTCATTTTGTCTTCTTTATAGAAATTCAAGATTTTAAACTCCCTTTTACCTTGGGAATAAACACTGGCTTGCAGTGAGCACTTGTTTATGTTCACTTCAATAGCAGAGGAATAGAATTCCAGTTGAGCTCCAGTAGAGAGTATTTTCATGTTTGTGTATTATAGACTTCTGCAGCCTAGTGCAGAACTTCTTTACACCTAGACTTTCAGTGTCAAATTAACTTCTTCATAAGCAAGTTAATGTCACAGAAGAGGATAAAGTTGTATCTGTTACTCCAGACCATGATTTGTTTTTTTACAGACAAAACCTGCCTATTAGGCTACCACTAGGACTGAGCATATTATAATTTAATTTCTTAAACACACAGAAAGTTTATAAAGAAATAGCTCTTCACGATTTTTTCAGTCTTTCAGCAAGGAGCTATTGAAACCCAAACTTCCAAGAATTTCAAACTTCCAAGAATTTATGCTGTTTATACTGTAGTAATGAATTTGCCCCTTTTACAAAAATTTTCAGCTTCTGCCTCCATCCTTGCCTTCTGGGTAAACAACAAATGAGACTTAGTCTCCCAGTCTGGAGGACTACATAAGCTGACCAGCTGCCTCATTCTCCTATCTCAGCTGCCTGGTCAGTCTCTGCATCTCTGAGTAGAGAAGAAGAAAATTCTACCTGCCTTTCTTGCAGTAGCAAAATTAATTTAGGTCACTTTTTCTTCATGCTCCTAATACTCATGAATTTATAGATATTTGATACTCATACTTTCTTCCAAACAGATTGGAACTGGACAGCAGATTCAAGTATTAATGAGGGAGCATTTGGAGGAAGATAATGTGAGTTAACTGATGGTACAGTCATATATGCTACCATTCACTAGGAACACTTGTTAAAAATGTTTTTTTCTTCCAACATTTCAGATTAAATACACACTCTCAAATTCCAGAACAAGACTAAGAACACCACATTGACAGTGCAGCCCTTGCAGGAACATAACTTGAAAATACCTGTTCATTTCAAACCGCTGCAGAAGGGAAAACCTTTGAAGCTTCTCAGATCATATTGTTGTCAGTACCACATAAATTACACCAATTCAATTTCTATTATCCTCTATTCCAGGCCTATTAAATCTTACTAATAGGTCTCCTTCATGTCATGCCCGTATAGTGAGATGCAAGGCCCTTTTTATCGTAAGTTAAACCACGTTAATGGAGGGTGGTTGGGTGACATACTGCTCTCAGACAAGGAGAGCAATTTGCACATTTTAAAATAAGAAATTAATCCTTATTGGCTCTATAACAACATGAAGGACGATTCTGATCTATTGTGCCTTGATCAGTTTGACATAAAAAAATACTCATTCATTGCTGGTAGTTTAAAGAAGAAAGAGGAACAAAATACGAGTGCCTGAAAATCTTTCTTCAAAATTGTTACAAAGAACATAAAATGAATAAGGACATTTTCATATCATTGCCATTTGATCTATTCCTTTGCTCCTCTCTCCCATATTTGAAAACACAAACACAAATGTAGGCTATTTGACTGTCTTAGGAGAAAGGGGAAGATTCTGTCACAATCTGAAAGAGAAAATCTATATCAATAGAGGTGTGAAAGTTTATATTTTTTTCCTAGCAAAGTGGGTTTATCACTGACCACTGTGAAAACCATCCTCTCAGGAAGATGTAATGCACTGATAGATTGCATACAAACCCCTTAACTTACTTCATTACATATTGACAACATGATTGCCAGCAGGTTTTGTTAAACACGGATGAACTGCACCTCTTAAACTCTGCAGCAGCAAGGCTGACATTTTTTGGACAGTAAATCCTCTCATTTTTGAAAAAGCAATGATATACACTTTAGGACACATCGATCTGGAGGATGAGTCCAAGCTCATCCAGGCTTAAAAATCTTGGAAATAGCACAAGGCTGACCTGAGTTGCATTAGCTTTCCTGAATTCCTCTATAGGCTCTCAAAAGAAGCGGTTCAAACATAACACGATAGGAAAGCATTTACAACTGTCATTGGGAGCCTCAGCATTGTATGTTGATGTGGCACTGCATCATCCTGTGATGATGAACTCTGGCTCAAGTAGTAGAGACAGAACAGAAAGAAATATGTTTGGAATAAACTTTTCTTACATCACCTTAACTGGAATACAGTCAGACAGAGAATAATGTGAGTAATAAAGCAAGGATGTAGCTGGCAAGAATGGGTGAAATATTTCTTTCTGCTTAGCACATTTTCAGCTATAAATGGGTAAAAGTATACACCTCCTTGAGAAACTCAATACACCAAGCTGGATTTTGAAAGTCTAACATTACAAAACTGTGTTATTTTACACAAAGCCACAATATGTTCTATATCATAGTTTTAATTTCCTCTGGAGTTTGGTGCAGAAGAGTTCAGCAAGAGAACAGGGCATCAAAACACATCTTGCTTTTTTACCCTCCTATTTTATAATACAGATGTGATCAAGGTCCTAAATTTTAATGAGTAAGGAAAGAAAGGGTTAAAGGACTTGTAAACTGTACCTTTCCTTTGTCCCCATTGATGCTGCTTGCTCTCTGAAAATAAGCAGGAAAAGACCTCAAGATGACACAGAGAGAATGCAGCAGCATCTTTTCTGCTTCTATAAGGAACAAACTCCACCAGAAACTGGCACAAAAAGAATCCAGAATGATACAGCTATCCTACTGTTAGACCTTTCCTCAACACAAAGCAATGCTATTTAGCAACACGTTGCCTTGTAATGCTGCCTCTTCACTTTCTACAGACAGGCACTCATAGGTGACCTAGCCCTCGGCAGATATGTGATGGAGCAGGGAACTGAGCTCACAGCTTGCAAACCCACTGGCTTGATCTCTCCTCTGTGAGAACTGGATATCGGTCCGACAGTAAGGCAATACTTTTGAGGAAGCGTCATTCTAAGAAGCAGTTTGTGCTAGTGATGTTTTGCTCTGTGGTGCAAAGATTCATGTGTTGCTCCTATTTCCAAAGGGACTGAAACTGAGTTTTAGGTCAACTCTTACATGTATGAACCTGATTCTTGAAGTGGACCTTTCCATGGCTCCAACATACCACACAAGTAATGACTGTGTGAAATAAGGCAATAAAACCAAACCTTATACTAAATTTAGCTTTCAATCTGAAGCCATTGAATAGAGATAAACAAAGGAACAATGCTTTATCAGGAATCTGTAGACAGACTGATGCATTCTACACAAAACTAGCAAAAACCCCACATTGACCAAAGCATGCTACTAATTGAAAAAGTCATTAATTAATTGATGCAGTAATGCCTATTTTCTACTTTCTATTTTAAAAGAAAAATAAAAAGAAGTGTAGTAATAGGATGGTGTGTTAGTTTTTGCTGGGGTAGAGTTAATTTTCTTCACAGTGGCTAGTATAGTGCTGTGTTTTGGATTTGTGCTGGAAACAGAGTTGATAATTGAGATGTTTTTGTTATTGCTGAGCAGAGTTTACACAGAGCCAAGGCCTTTTCTGCTTTTTATACTGCCATGCTTGCAAGAAGGCTAGGGGTGCAAGGGAAGTTGGGAGGAGACACAGCCAGGACAGGTGACCCAAACTGACCAAAGGGATATTCCAAACCACATATCATCATGCTCAGTATATCATGTGGGGAGAAGGAGGAGGAAGCGAGAGATCTTTGGAGCGATGGTGTTTGTCTTCCCAAGTCACCATTACACATGATGGAGCTCTGCTCTCGAGATGGCTGAACACCTCCTGCCCATGGGAAGTGGTGAATGAATTCCTTGTTTTGCTTTGCTTGTGTGTGCAGCTTTTACTTTACCTATTAAACTGTCTTTATCTCAACCCACAAGTTTTCCAACTTTGACCCTCCAGATTCTCTCCCCAAACCCACTGGTGAGGGAGTCAGCAAGTAGCTACGTGGGGCTTGGCTGCTGACTGGGGTTAAACCATGACAGAGGGAAACAGAGTATTTTAATTTTAAAACAAGTTTCCATACCATATATTTAAAGCTGAACTGAAATAAAAAATTTTAAAACAAGTTTCCACATCATATATTTAAAGCTGAACTGAAATAAACATTTTTAAATTATGAAAAAATACAAATAAAAGCTTACACCAGGCCATTTCTCTACTCTCCCTCAAATCAAGTTTGATACTTCGATGTTGCAATTTGGCAAAAGGAATATCAAAATCGTGATATTACCTTCAGAACTGCAAGTCCAGATCTCAATCCAGTTAAGTTGTGAAGTAAGACAGCTTTAAAAAAAGAAGCTAAGTTTTCCTTATTAATGCTCAACAGCTTCAGTAAAGAAGCTTGTTAATCATGAATACACAGCTATGCCTGAAAGACAAACAAAGACAAGATGTCTTGAAGACTAAGGATCCCTGTTACAGAAAGTGGGGGTACAGTAGTCCAGCACTTTCTTCAAATATTTTCTGCTCTTCACTGTGAAAGAGGCTCCCTTTCCATAGCCTTTTACAGATTTTAATTCAGTGTGAAAGATCAGGCATGTGCCACTGACATGAAACCTTGATATATTTTTTTTTTATAACATACTCTTCTACTATGATTGATGAACAACAAACTTATCTATAAAACATAATGAAAGGATCCTTAGAAGCTAGAAGGAACTGGAACACAGGAAGTTTCTCTAATGCTTTCTGAAGAACTGGTGAGTAGAAGCTGACAGAGGTATTCTAACCAGAACACCTCAGACTGCTCTCAGCCTCCTTACTGAGAGGAACAGGATGAAGCATGATTTCAAGGCTCCTACTTGCCTTAGCACTAAGGTGATCCTTCCAGTTGAATACAAGAATAATTCCAGTATGAAATTGTACAATGCAGCAAAGAAAGAAGGAATAAGCCCTCCCTTCTGTGTCCCACCACCTAGGCCCACAATAACAGATGCTCATCCACAGGAAAACAGACATTTCAAATGTAAAAAAAATGACCAGGCAGCATCAAAGTGCTCTGCATTGCGAGAAAAAAAACGATAAGAATATTTTTATGCTAATAAATGGAAACTGAAGCCTTCAACAGGTTGGGAAAAATATCCATTCACAATCCTGGCTTATCTGCACAGGGAGAAAAATCCATATGTGTGAGTCAGTTGCTAAGAAAGCTATGACTAATGCAGATGCAAGTCTGACTTTTTAAGTTGACATTTCTACTTCTTCAGTGGATCAGAACTGTCAGGAGAGTTCCTCAGGAAGACCAGAGGATTGCAGAGGAAAGTTATTCTGTAGCAGCCTGAGATGTGGAGTGAGTGCTTTGATGGAATTAGCAATGGTGGTTTAAGAAACAGCCTCAGATTCTATTCCCAGCACTAGCAATTACCACTCCCATAACAGAATCTGAACAAAGGAACAAAATCAGATGGAATCGAGCTGCAAAATGTTCTGTACTGGCAATGAGAAAATTCCCTTCTGCTGCTGCTTTTACAATGCCTTTAAATAACATCTGGCAGTGGGGCAGGACAGACAACTGGAGACAGGAGTATTTATTTAAAGTGTTGATACTAGACTTGCCAAGAGCTCAGCTGTCAGAGTCCTTACACTGCGTTCATGCCTCTTCTGGTTTTCTCAGAAGATGTGACTATGATAAACATTTATTCTTCAAAAATTAAAAATTATCAAAAGTGTCTTTTATCAAATACATCAGCAGATCGTACTGTACATCTGTAGAGGGATTAAATAAAATTTTGCTAGGTAGGTGGAGAAAAAAGTCTTTAAAGATAGCATTTGACATGGGTTAATCACCTCTTTCATTAAAGAAAGGAATACACACAGAGAACATCTTTCTGCCATCTGATTAAGCAATGAGCCAATACAATTTTGAATCTTCCAGAAATTCCCCATGGTTCAGCTCAAGAGAGGCAATTCTTTACTTCTCAGACCCTATCTCTCATTTTCAGATAATCATTGCTTTAATTGTGTAAAAAAACTTTCTATCATGCTGCTAAAAGAAATGGAATGTGACTGTTCTGTTATTCTCCTTAGCAACCTTTGATAACTAAGAGACTTAATTATTCATATGTATTTTTAATATAATAATTTATAAGCTTGCTCACCACTCAACTGCTCAAATAGCACACAAACCCAAAAGTATTTGATTCGAGTATAAACAGTGCAATCATTCCTTTCCTACTGTTCTAGTGAATGACATAACTTTCTCTGCAACTGAGATAAAAGGATCTAAGGGTTCCCACAAACAAATGCCATGAATTGACTTGCAAGCCATTGGAACTTTTTCTTCCTTCAAATAAGGCAGATTTTAAGTATTGTCTGCACTAATTTGTATGATTTCCAAATATTATAAGTACTAGTTCTGTGAAATACTTACCCATATGACATATAGTTTCACGCAAGTTCAATCAAGTTTGATGCATTCATAGAACATGGCTCAGTTCAGACAGGTAAATTCCCTTTATGCTTGTAAGCAGCATAACCATGGCATTAAAATAGAAAGGATGGGATTTCCACTGTGATAAATTATGATTTTATTCAAGATGTGAAAAATACAAATGACACCTGCTATATTTTTAGGCTGAAAAAATTGACTGAAAAATTTGAATAATATCAGAAGGGAAACTATGTCATGTGTGAAGAAAAATAAATACACATGTGCTAAGATTGTACATTGTGATGCACATTTTATAACCCAAGTTTTTGTTCACTGGCATAAACTGCACCACAACCAGATAATCTGTATGGGAAGAATGATCTAGTAAGATGGCATTGTATATTTTCTTCTAAATGTTATTTTAGATAACGAGAAACGCTATTTAAGTTGGTTTGCTTCCATTTAGCATACATTTGAGCTGTCAGTGCAGTTGCATGACATTATTATTCTCTTAGGCTGCTACTGGACAATACAGCTACAGATAGAAATAAAATAGTAATAGCTTGTGACAGGTTACATTCAAAATGTTTGACCTGACTGATCAATGGGACTTTGCTTCAGAAACTAAGCTGAGGTTCAAGGAAGGCAAAGAATATGGTTGGTCCAACAGTTTGTATATATCACAGCAAACTGGAAGGCACTTGTGATGCAGCTCCAGACTCAATACAGCTGCCACATAGAAAAATACTTTTTTGCTTCTCAGACCCCATGATGGAAATTCACACCTGTCTTTTTGTTTCACAAAATACTTTTGTTGGTGTCCATACACTTCACATACATCTTGGTCTTATTTTAGATTTCAGGAGCTAAAGTTTTCCTCCCAGTTCTGTATTTTATATTATTTAAGCAGCTTTATGAAAACTTATTAATATCTGACAACTAATATACAAATATCAATAATTACCAATCAGTTACTGTAGATTAACTGTACAGGTGTGAGGTTTTAATTATGGGGTTTTTTTTTAACATCGGTTAACAGAACTTGAACTCTCTGTGGTACTGGTTTGTTGATTTGTGGGGGTTTTTTCTTCTTCATTTATACAACTGCCTTCTGTTTTTTATGTTTCCTCAAGCTCCTTTTACCCAGAGTACATGCCTCTGAAAGTAATCTCATTCAGGTTGAATCAGTTCTTGTTTCTGTTCAATTTGAAGTTATTTTCTTTGGCTCACAGCAGAACATCACACAGTCTCTCACTGAGTTATTGAAGATTTTCACCCCATATCAGCAGCTCATCAGCAATTACTTTTCTGCACACAGATCCTTAAAGATCCAGGACATGATGATTTGTTACAATTTCTGTGCTGAAACAATCGTGTCCCTTAAATAAGTTTCTACTAGGAAGGGAGTGGAAAGATGAGCACTTCTAAATAATGGCAGGTATTTCAGTTCCACCTCAAAAATTGATAATAATATTTCTGGGCATATCCAGCCAATATGAAAGAACATGTTTACTGCCTTAATTTAAATCTTTGGATATATTAAAATCAGCTTGCCTGACCTTAATACTGCCATCCTCCTATGAGATACTCATCTGGCTTTCGGATTGGCTTCATAACATCTGATGTTAGATCTGGTAAAATTTTACTTTCATGTGTTTCCTACTGTCGATGGAAATATAAATATGGTATTCTATTTTTGATGATACAGTGGGATTTATATTCACATGATAAGGAGTGAATGTAATATACAGGAGGTACTAAAAATTTTCAGTTAGATTTAGTACACATTTTACAAATTTGTTTCGGTAAAGATGTTATTCATATTTTAACAATTTCTTTTACAAGCAGTTCTTGATCCTAAACAAATTTAAGTTTTCTCATTTACTTCCTTTATCATATAGTGCCAGTCAACAAGGGCCTTTTTTTTTAGGTTGACTATCTAAAAGAAAAATGGCATTCTGCTTTACTATAGTTTTTAAACATTAAGAAGACCAGTCTTTCAGTCTTTAACACAAGAAGTCTTCCTGTGTTATACAGAGTGGCTGAAAGTAAGCCTTTAGTAGTATCTTCACCATTTTTAGGTTAAAGAAAAGCAAATTCATGGTACCAGTGAAAAAAGACCGAAGCTGTCTTCACCATTACTAAGTGTGAAAACAGAAGCAAAGGAAAGCACATTGCAGACACATTCACACTCACTGTGCTTCAGTTAGCTCTGACTCAGTGAGAATTTATCTCTTCCAGCCAATACACTCTTGAATCCTGTTAATGCAACATGATGAGGACATGCCATCTTGGGTCACAAGTAGCTTTGGGACTTCTCTACCATATTTGACTGCGCAATGTGGAAATGCTTACACAGTCTGGCAATCCTCCATCTCCTCAGAGAAGCTGTAGTTTCAGAAGGCAGAGGGCTGAAGTCCACAGGTACAACTATGCCATCAAACCAGCTTCTGGGGTGGTTTTGGAAAAACTCCAGTTGTCTCAGGCCTAGTTAATGCAGAGTGGGAATTCTGTATCATGGTGATAGAAGAGGCTTTTACTAATCCTTTACTACTTTCCTCCCTAGCAGTCACTGTCCTTCACTCATATCCTTTGGAGTTGTTTTCCATCCATTTGGGCAATTCTCTAAAAATATGCTGTTGAATCACACTTCTGAACCACATTTTTCATTGTCCTGCTGTGGTTTTTTCCCTCCAGCACTTACTGACTAATAGTTAGTCTGCATGTTAACCCTCCTAAAAGCAGCTGAAATGGCAGTGACTGTACTACCTGCTGTTAGTCTAGGGCTGCTGTGATTATACTGCATTCAATTTCAGTTTCTGTTTCAGCTTTTGATTGACTGTTTCCAGTATCACTAGCCAGTGTGTTCCCAAACCTTACATTTTAAATGCATTAAGCTACATCCATGTTTATAAGCCACACTAAAAAGGTTTTTCTTTCCAGCTGACCTAATTTGCTTGGAGAAACCTCGTGGAAGCTGGACAAACCTGTCAGCAACATCTTAGCTAGCTTAAGCACTAGCTCAGATGTCTCTTGATGGCACTGTGCCATGCAGATATTGTCATGTTATCATGAGGTTTTTGTTTGCCCTTGCAAGTTTTGTCCTCCAGATTCAAAGTCATGACTATAATTGTGGTGTAGATTTTTTTTCCTATTTCTATATCCAGTATATCACACATTTCTGCCCAGGGAATATCTGAGTGTTCTGTGATTTGCTTTCCCTTTTAATCATAAATATTTAAATGCTTTTTATTGTAAAGCATCCTCTATTTATTTATAATGTGATATGCCATTTCTAAATATTTACAGTTCAACCTTTTCCATTGCTGCTGTTTTCCTTTCAGAAGCATAGTTTTCCCCAGCACTGCAAATATCAGCTACCATTTTGCAAAGTCAGTTTTTTCTATTCTCCAAAGTTCATTTTTCTTGGATCTAACAACCACTTCCATGACAAAACATTGAGATTGTGTTCTGTCTGGTAATACTCTTATTCCTATGACTGCACTGCACTGAATACACTGTGATATAACAATCAGCACTCTTGCCTGTCACCTAGTTTCTTCAAAAATATAACCTTCACTTTCCCTAAGGAACACTGTTCACTGTGTTCCTGATTAAAAACAAAATGTCTTTTTCTGCCTACCTTCACGTTTCTTATGATGTACAATGTTGAGCTTTACTACTCCTGGATCTACCACTTATCATCGTGAGTGTATTCTCCCACTTGCCCTTCTTTGCACTGAAACTGTTCCTTGCTATCATTTGGTCTGAGAGTTGTCTGAACGAAAACAATGAGTTCAGAATTTAGTCAGTCCATTTTTTTCAGAAACCCCAGGAGGTTTTGCTCATCCACGTAAACAACTAGTGCAGAAAGGGCAGGTAGATGAAATTTCTCTTTGCAACTCTTTTGAATCTCATCCCCTTCTCCGCTCACCAAAAAAAAAAACCAAAACCAAACACAAATTAAAACGGAATTCTCACTCTTCAAAGATTCTTTTCCATTTAAAACAAAAATAGTCAGCAGCCTGAATATCATGAAACTTCATTACAGAGTAATCTTAGCAGTGTCATCACAACTACTGCTTCACTTCATCATATTCCAATGTATCAGCTTCATTCTCCATTTAGCTTGAATGCTGGTAAACTTAATTTCTGCACATATCCACACTTCAGCACAATATAATGCAAACTCCTACACTTTCTAACCATGCCTACAATATGGTCATTTGCTCCCTTAATACTGCTAAGAACTAAAAAAATAAATGCCGTAAGTGGGAGTAGTTCTACTAATTTATCGCAATGAAACAATATTCTAATGCATTGTATTACATTTTTAAAATGCAATTTTCATATTCATACAGGCAATAACTGTCAAGATATTTTAACAGACTCCGGTTCTTTTATCATATTATCCTTCTTAAGATGCATGAACACAACCATTCCAGGTTTCAAAACTGGCAACCTGTTTTGAAACTGTGGGTTTTCTGGGTAAATTGAGACATTTCTTGATGTCAAAAGCTTTAAACCAGCTTCTTTCTTTCCTCCAAGCAGTGAGGAACTACTACCCAAAATCATCTAAGTTTGTTTCCTATCCATGACCCAGAGGTAAGGTGTAGTGGGTCTGGTAGAGATGGAATTAATTTTCTTCATAGCAGCCCATATGGTGCTGCATTTTGGATTCATGACCAAAACAGAGTGGATAATACAGCAGTGCTCGCACAGTATCAAGGCCTTCTATGTTTCTCACTCTGCACCCACAGTGAGAAGGCTTGGGGTGGTCAAGGGGTTGGGAGGGGACACAGCCAGGCTTGCTAACCTCAACAGAACAAGGGATGTTCCATCTCATATTGCAATAAAACTTGCAAGTTGTTTTCCCTAAGTAGGGATTGCTTGGAGACTGGGCATTAGTCCGCCGGTGGGAGGGCATTAGTGACTGCCTTTCCATCACTTGGAGTTTTTTTTATTCCAAATTCCTTCATTTATTAAACTGTCTTAGCCTTGATCCACAAGTATTTTTCAGTTTTGCCATTCTGATTCTCTCCCCTACCCTACTGCAGGGGAGTGAGTGAGCCTTAGAACCCATTAGTAAGAACAAAATTGCAGCTCAAAGACTTAAGTCAGGCTATCTGTCCCTATATGCCATACTATGGGAAAGACAAGAGCTGGAGAGATAGCTACTGGTAGTCATATAGCATGTTATATGACAGATCTGACTGATATCAAAAATTAAACTTACCTACATAGACAGGAAGGACTATTCTAAAAGATCTTTATCTTTGTGAAAACCAGATTTACCTCTCATAATTTTTTTCTTTAAATACTAGAAATCTCCTAAATATTATAAGGCATGTGCAAAGTACTGTTATTCAGCTGAGGGAGAAAAAAAAAATAAAAAGAGAAAGTAAAATCTTGCCCGTCTGTATAACTTTCCCAAAACTTTTCCAGCTGTAAATTAATATTTCAATATTTGACCGTGCATTTTTCTTGCATTTTTCTCATTGCTGCTTCATAGGTTCACTACAAGGCATTATGTCATTGAAAGGGTCTATTACACTCTAAGTAATGGTGAATCTCTAATTTATAGGTGCACCCTAAGATGGGGTTAAGCTTGGTCATCATCTACTGCCTGATACCATCTCCACTCAATTATGTAATAGAAAACAGAGCATATGAAGGTAGAGACATAAGTCCATCCATCATTGTTACCTGATTTCACATTACTTAAATGCTAATGCTCTCAGTCCTTCCAACAATACAGCCTGTCTGCCTCCCTGTCTGCATAACTAATCAAAAGCCAGTAAATTCTACTTCGAAAGGGAACATAATTTTCTCTGCTTCTCTGACTTATGTTTTGTACAAGCCTATTCCTTTTGTCTACATGCATACCTACATCTTAAATTCACCTGCTTACTAGAATCATTAAATGTCCTACAAGAAGTAAGTTCACCATTTCTCCCCAATCAGAAATATTCTCAATTTATTTCTGTAACTCACAAGTGCCTCTGCTTATTTATGTAGATTAGAATTTAAGGCTGAATCACCACAGAATGATTAAAATTTTGTTTATACTTAAATTCAATATCCGGAGTCTGGCTTCCAGAAAACAAGTCAAAGGGTGAATACAGCTAACTAGGAAGTAGTTCTATATCTATAACATCAGAGAGACAGGATTTTCATGCCTGAAAGTGTCACCCTTATGTATGGCAATTCAATCACCATTTAGTTTTGACAGTATTAGAGTAAGAAATTTCTCTGCACTAAGGAATCCTCTGACACATGTGACATTGTAATTAAAATCCCATACCTTGTGCATTTTGAATTTTTGTCTCGTTCTAAATATCTTTATACTGAGACAGAAAAAGGCTAGGAGTTGTTTTCATGGAGCTGATAGTACAGCTGGGTATCCCAATAGTCCCGATGATTTGATTAGAGACACATCTTGTCTATAAACTTCCACGCAATTTCTAACATAATAGTGTCACCCCTGAGAAGGAGCAAGTGCTGAACCTTATGGGCAGCTGCTGTACCCAAACATGTTTACACAAGATCACCCGAGGCATCGTGTCTATCAGGGAAGCTCTCAAGAGCTTTGCAAGCACAGTGCCCTGTCATCAGCCTTGCCTAGTGCACCAGTATCTTTGAAACCTTTCAAGATGATAGGGAGTTACATAAATGCCAAGTACACTTACATGTGAAAAAATCAAAGGTCATCTGAAGAAACATATTCTGCTGCTGAGGGATGAATAATCCTGAGGTTGGAATATGCTTTCTAATTTTTTAGTAAGACATGAAAGTGCTAATACTTGATGAAAGCACAGGGGACATGTACCCATCTATGATTAGCATCATGCAACTGTCTCGTCAAAATCTGGTGTGTCAGTTTATGGCAAACTTATCATGATCAATGTCAATACACACTTGTTTTAGTATTAACAGACCTGCAAACTTCCTGTTCAGGTGAAGAGAGGTATTTTACACTTGGCCTTGCCTGACTGAGCAAAACTGTTAGGTATGTATACATTTGGTACAGTATCTCTTCCTTTTTATAGCCTGATGACACATTTTTATATTGATGAGACATCAATAGCTATTGTTCAGTTGTTTTTATATTGATGAGACATCAACAGCTATTGTTCAGTTGTACACGTCTCCTTTATAACTCAATAAGCTGCTGTATTTATCTATATTCCCTACTGAATGGGAATATGAGAAGACAGCTGCTATAGCAAGCTGCAGAAAGGTTCTGTTCAGTCTTCTCTATATCAGCCATCTCTGTTTCCATGTTACACCCTTTTTCTCATATATCTGCATTCACATTTATGTCTCTCTGTGTTTATTGCCCACTCAAAATCCTGAAGAAGTGACACCAGTGAAGACAAACTAAAATAACATATATTGATTTAAAATAATTTCTGCTAGTTCTACATTGTTGTACATTGTGTTTCTTCCACGGGCAGCTATGCAATTATAGGTGCTTGGGTGCATAAAGTGATATGGAGGTTTCTACAGCAATTATTCATTTTAAT
>NW_008685284.1:57965-73337 GCF_000695815.1 Acanthisitta chloris
CAGCATGCACATTTCTTTCCAAATAATCGGAACTTGCTTTAGGGTGAGTTGCAAATTCCTATTTTTCAGGAAGACACAGTCTTTAAAATTCTTTTGGGGGGTGAGGAGGAGGAGGACAGAAAACCAAGGTAAGTTTGTTAAGCTTATTAAAACTAATGATCATGTATCCATTTATGCAATAGGGTATTTTTTACTGTCAGGTAAAGATTCATTTCTTTCCAAATAATCGGAACTTGCTTTAGGGTGAGTTGCAAATTCCTATTTTTCAGGAAGACACAGTCTTTAAAATTCTTTTGGGGGGTGAGGAGGAGGAGGACAGAAAACCAAGGTAAGTTTGTTAAGCTTATTAAAACTAATGATCATGTATCCATTTATGCAATAGGGTATTTTTTACTGTCAGGTAAAGATTTTATGTTTCAAATGAAAGAGTTAAAAATCAAACTGATAGACAATGTCCTTGAAGCTACAAGGTAGAGGAACCAGGAAAAACAGAAGTGCCAAAAAGGACAACATGGAGACAGCATGTTGAAGGAGATAGGTCATCAATGAGACCAAATAGTTACTCTGTGTTAAAATAATAATGAAGACAAAGCTAATTCCAACTTTGATATATTTTAGACTGTCAAAATAAGAGTTGGAGGGGAGCAATTGTTTTACCTAGGTTAGCTAAAAAAAAATCCAGCTATAATACAAAGCTATTTTCCTATGGAATATACCCATATCAGAAAAAGCAAGAATATTACTCCTAACTTCAATGTCAATGATTACATCACAGCTCAGAAGAAAGCAAAATAACATGAATGTTCTTTTCATAATATATGCCATGCATTTTTAATAAACTGGAGAGTAATAATTAACCTCTTGTGGAAAGGCACAGGAATGGGAAGCAGACATTCCTTCCAGGTGACCAACTGAGTACTTTTTTCCCCAGACAACAGCAAATTCTATTTTGGTCAGAAAATTTCTTTGCAAGACAGGGCAACCAACTTGCTTGAGAAAGAATTGTGAACAGGTAAGAGGTCCCACCCAGGATAATCTAACAGTGGAGGACTTTTCACTATATGGACAATTTGCTCTATTTTTGGCACCTATGCTACCATATGGTGGTTCTGGATTGATGGTTAGACTTGATGATCTTAAAGGTCTTTTCCAACCTTAACAATTCTGTGTTTTTATATGCTGGCAGCTGCCACCTCCTTCATGTTCTGCTATACTTTCAACCCTCCTTTGATACTCACATGCCTCCCTTTGTTTTCCTACCTGAGTCTTTCAAAATTATTAAAACATATAGCAATCAATATAAAGGTCTCCTGAATTTGTTTATATGCTTCCAGATATGAAAGAAATATACTCTCATTCCTGTGTGTGCCATTTCTATGAGCACATCAACAGAAAATAACTTACTAAAGGGAAGTAATGTTAAAAGTAGGCAAATATGTGGTAACATCCACAATTACTCAGCTCTAATGGATATAAAGGCTACTGGTGAGGTTCCTTGTCTAAGCTTCTGTTTCCCACACAGAATGCAACCCTTTACCTATTACATTTTTCATTAATTTTCAGGGTTTGAAAAACATAGCTATTGAACAGCAACGTCCATGGTATTGAAGGGGTAAGTAAGACCTGAAGGCTGGTTTTGGCTAACATTAAGAGGCAGGTTGGAAAAGACTCTGGCTGAGGCACTACTCTAAATAACATAATGCAATGACTGAATCTCATAGAAAGATGCTTTTTTCACAGCCAAATTATATGCCTGGCTAGGAGAACAGGGAAATGAGCAGAGAAAAAAAGAGGAAGCCTTTACAGTTGCACTTGCCATCATTTCCTGAGAAAACCACCAAGATACCAGAGCCATAAATATGGATCTCCATTTTGGCTCAATAATGCAAGCAGCAAAAGCATGAAAAGGAAATCTCTTTCTTACTTATAAGAACACAAACATATACACACAGAAAAAAATTGCCAGTGAAAGCTGAAATTTCATTTTAGAAGCAGCAGAATGTTTTCCATCCAGGAACTGAATGTACTGCTCACTCCCCTTGGTACACTCAAGACTGGAAATGTCACACCCTTTGCCAACATAAGAAAGACTAAATATCTCTGATTGAAGGACCTGAGTTTTTTTCTTGACCACATCAAGACATTTTCCTGTCTAATAGATTCACAGTAATTCCTCCATAAAATGAATCATCAAGGATTCCTCAAAGTCTTGGTACAAGCTAAAAGTGCAATAAAGAATGCAATCTTTTAAATTTACATACTTCAGCTCCTCAGATTTCCTGTGGGGAATATTAATTGCTTCTAAGTACTTACTATGCTGCATGCCATTCAAATTCTGTTGCTTCAATTCATTATATTAAAAAAGTAATACAAACTTCAATTATTTGTTGTAAAAGTACAGATTTAGCTAAAGTACACAGAAAATTCAATTCACACCAAAATGGCTACAATGTTCAAATTAATGTATTTGCAGTCCTCCCACGTCCTTCTCAGCATCCTTTAAAATGTCACTTTTTTTATAAAAGATATAGATTTTTTGAGTATTGATGTGCTCTATCAACAGACAAGTTCTCTCTGTTTTTAGTTTTCCAGACATTACTTACCATCCCAAATCACTAATGATTACAACTAAAATAAAGGGGTCCATATGAGCAAAGGCACTAGACTTACAGCTCAAAAGTTTGCACCTCATAAACCTCTTGTCTTCAATCCTACATTCAAAAGGTACTTATGATTTCAAAGAAATTGCAAATCAAATGATTACACGCTACAGGAAATTAGATAAAAGAGAAAGGAACCACTTCAACACCATCAAGAGATTCTATTCAGCTATTATATTAATAGCAAAAAAACATATTTTGATTGCAGCTTCTGCAGGTATAAAATGACAGGTTTTATATTCTCTTTTATTGAAGTGCATAGATCCACAAAGCATTTTCAGTCCTAAAAGTTGCCTTAAAGTCTTGTAATTATTTGGCAAAGCATTTGGACAGCAAGTCTTTAATTTTAAGCAGAGTAATAACTGTACTTGTTAAAATATGTTCTAGAGTATGTAGCACCTTTTGGAATGAATTCAAGCACCAGAATTAAAAATTAAATGTGCTGAACTTCTGTACCAGTGAAAGCAACATACCAAAGCTTCTACATTTTTTAACACTAAGTAATGAATTTATTACTCCTAATTTTAGTTTTGATTTCTTTACAGAATCTAATGTAATCATTATGTTAACATTCTAGTATGTAAAATGCAATGCCTTTTCAGTTCAAAGGAAGATAAACATCTTAGAAATATATCCCACTGCAGTCATAATGCTTTTTTTTTTTTTTAATAAATGGGTGGGTTTTGCTGTCTTTTATCTCCCCTCTAATTTAACTAAAATTTTAAAAAAATGCATATGGAATAATTGGAAATATCAAGGCACTAAACCCAAGTATTTTTACTAGCTGTTAAGAACAGCTACCACAGCACCTGTGCATTGCACTAGCAACTAGACTACAGTACACTTGAAACAAAGAGTGGGATTATATACCTTTGTAGAAAAATATATTATATATATATGCACATAAATGCTAATAAAAACAAGTCACAATATTTATGAGCTACTACTTCTCTTGTCACCTCTTACCACTCATAAATGCTCTTCCCAGATATTTTTCAACGTTTTCCAAATTGTCTTCTAGTAAGAATTTAAAACACAATTCTTTTCCTTTAGCAATTTAAATACAATTTTTTATGTAGGAGAATACTTAAGTGAACCTCCTTCCATAAAGAAAGATTATATAATAATTATAACTGAAAGCATGTATTCCTAGGAATATTTTCACATTGCAATATTAAAGAGATATTCTAATGTTATTATAATAATATCATGATTATATTATTATATTATTTTTCATGCCTATAAAAATGATGCAGAAGCATAAGTTCAGAAAACAATTTACCTTTCTTGTCATCAAAGTACAGTGTCTGTTGAGCTGGATTTGACCACTGGAGGGAGGTGTTATCATTTTGATCGACCCTGCAGGTCAAATTTGCTGTTCCCCCTTCAACGACCGTGACGTTCTGTGTCAGTGGAAACTGTCCTTGGCTGCCTGAGGAGGGAGGGGAGGGATGAAGAAGGGAAGAGAGTAAGAGAGAAAGAAAGAAGAAAATATTTAAGTTGCAGTATTGACTTTATTGCAGCAGCTTCCCACAGATGACAGACCCTGAATTCAATGTGCTCTATTCTGAGCAAAGGTAGTACAATTAATTGAAAAGAAACCCCATTTGAAATATAGTCTCTGTATCTGAGAAACAGACAGATGAATTAAAAAATAAGGATTCCTCCCTCACATACACCTTATTCCCCCCTCTGTAAATCATACTAATTAGTTCCATTACAAAATTAGCAATTTTCTCTCCTCAGACATACCCAGACATCCAGGATATGTCTCTGCATAGAGTTTGTGTGATACAAACCTACATACATGCTTCAGTACAGATAACATGGTCAAATGGTTGTTGAAAAAAATTACCAAAAGCGTAACATAAAACTCTGCACAGAATATTTAAAACAGAGGGACAGGGCAACCTTGACTCCCTGTTTGTTTTTATACATTTTAAAGGCCTCTCAGGGTGATGCTTTTCCTGCCAGGTTTGTAAAGTTGTTGAAGAGCAAATGTAGTATGAATCTAATACTTGATGCATACTCTGTTGAGGGAATATAACCTGTCCTCATAGGAAAATGGAAGTGATGATGTAGTAGGTCTCGTTCACATCTGTGATTCTATCCCAGAGCATTATGAATCATATTAAGTGCTTGCTGAAAAGTCACTGGGAAGATTTCCAAATGCCTCTACACAATACAGGAGCAGTATCACTCAGGTTCTTGAATCACAAGCATTTTCAATGGTATAGTTAGACAAAAGTGTTTATGCATTGGGAGAATAGCACAGCCCTTGTCAAACAGCACAACATATTCTGACAAAAAGTGTTGCAACAAGGGATCATGGTAAAAACATGGAAGCAATTTTTAACACGGGTGGGGGAAGAAAAATTCTTCAATAATAAGCAAGATACGTCATTGATTCTATGACGGTTATCTAGGAGATACACTAATTTATTTAAGGATACAATGCAAAAGAAAGAAAATTCAGTAGTCTATATCAAATACATGTTTCTTTCTTCCTTTCATACACATTCTATTAATACAAGAAGCACTGAAGAGCAGGTAGAGACCCTTACATAAAAAGTGTAATTTCAAGACTGGCAGTCAAGTAGGATGTGTCAGGAATGAAAAATCTCTTTACTGTCTTGCAGGAGCAAACAAGCTCATAGACATAAGTACATCAAGGAAATAATATATACAATATCTACTAATGATACCAATACAGAAGCACAAATTCAGCATAAAATCTTCACAGAAACATCCTATTTTACAGAATCACAGAATCATTAAGGTTGGAAAAGATGTCTGAGATCATAAACTCCAACCTATGACCTAATACCACCATGTTAACTAGACCATGGCACAAAGTGCCATATCCAATTTTTTCTTAAATGCTTCTAGGAATGGTGACACCACCATCTCTCTGGGCAGTCCATTCCAATGCTTAAAATATTTATTACATATATATGTTTAGTGTCTCTATGTGTCTAGCTGCTCTCATCAGAGTTGTTCCCAATTAAGTTAAACTGAGGCATGTCTTCTATATGGAAGGCATGATAATATAGAAATCTATTATCGAGTATACGGCTTTTGAGATGGCCACAGTAAGGAAGTACTCAATAAAAGATTAACTACTGAACTTTTATTTGACCTACTGATATTGCCAAAAATGCAATTATAGCCAGATTTTCATTTCCCTATGTAAAATAATTCTGATGGCCTTAGATGTGGAACATAAGCACTTACATCCCTGAAATAAATAAAATTTTTCCACCAAAATGCATATCTGAAGAGAGATTATCATTTTTGTATAAATATCAACTTCCTACAGATATTTAAAGATCAAAATTTACTATGCTCTGCTATTTATTCTAAGAAAGTATTTACTACCAACAGGATAACACATATAGTAAATAAAACATAAGGAATACTGAAAACACCATAGCTAATTTAAATGCTGCAAACAATAAATGCCACAATTCTCATGACATTCGCTGTATCTGACACTTCATTAATCAAACCCTGCTTCTTGAAAACCACACGTTGAGAAATACTTGATGAGTGAAAAATCATAAACAAGAATAAAAAAAAAAAGAACACAGAAAAGATTTGCCATTTCCTCCCATTTCTCCTCTTTCAATTCCAATGTGTCAAGGAACCTCAAGATAATGCATAAATTGCTTAACGCTTAAATTAGAATTTTAAAAATCCAGAAAAATGCACACAGCCTGTTATTACTTCCACTAAATTACAAGCAACTTACCAAAGAAATAACCTTCTAAAGTATGAGTTGTGGATAAGAGGCTATGTGGTCTAAAATACTTTTTGCATGCAAGGAGCATTAAACAGACCTAGTGTCAGAGATTAGCACAGTGATATCTGTCAATTACATTAGGAATAGGAATGGAAGATAGCTTAATAAAACCCTGCTGTAATGATTTAGGACCCTATTAACATCTTCCCATAATTACCCTATATTCCCTTTCTGGTATTATAGTCCTTATCATGAAGGTGTCGGTGTACATGTAGTCTATCATTTGCTAATGACTGTCAAGTCACAGACTTGTCTGATTGGAAGAGCTGTCAGTATGCAAACCTTCCTGATCAACCATTTAAATGAAAACTGTAGATGCCATGATCTGAAGAGGCCACTTTCTTTTCTCTGGCCACTCTTGTGCATGCTGATATTTTGGAAGCAAGAATTAATATAGTATATAAAGATGAGATGAAAACATTCATTCTATCCTTTACCAACAGAAATGCTGTGTGGACCTGGAGAAGATGCACATAGCTTCATACAAAGCTTGGAGTGGAGAAAAGGGAACAGAGAAAATGAGGTTTTTAACATGGAAACTAGCCCAAGTGGAAAGAAAGGAGCCTGTGAAGCATAGAGGAAAACAGATAAAGCAAGACCAAATGAATGGATACTGCACACCTCTTAAGGAAGACAAATTATTAGTGAGTGATGGGAAAACTAAGACAAAAGAAAAATTTATGAGTCACTTTACTGTTTGTATCTGCATCTAACTTGGGTTACTGAAGTAGGAACTCTGAGGTTGGAAGGACCGGAGAAGGTTGGAAAAGCCTATATGAAACAGATGATCATTAAAGAATGCATCAGCATTGTGCCATTTAACACAGCATTGTAAGTGTCAAAGAAGTGGTTTTAAGCCACTCTGCTTCCTGGTGGGACTGGCAGTATTTTGAGGAGAGGTGTTGTTTCTGTTAAATAGGGAGGTAGCATGTACCCAGGAAGCATGCCAGGGAGGCTGCTAGCCCATGCAAGTGCTCAGTGGGATGGAGAACCCAGGCTATCAGTGGTGCAGGTTCCTGCTACATCATGATTACCCACAGATGGAAGCCACTGACCGAAATCACATCATCATTCCTCAGGAGACTTGCTTTGGAAAATCCCTTATGCCTGGGAGAACTTACACTATCACTATCAAAACCCTGTTCCTACTCCCAGCATTGAATACACTGATTCTAACCCACGTGAACAGGCCTATAAAAACAAGAATGCTTCATGATGAGCCTTCAATAAAGAAGGCAAGTCTAAAAAATCCTGCCAGATTGAGGCCATCATAATTTCAACAGCTGGACACTACCACTACGATTCTTTAGTATGAACAGCTCTTTGTATAGTCATTAAACTCCCATTTCATAATTTCTTCCTTAACTCTTGTAAGGGTCTGGAAGAAAAGTTGTCTGGCTCAAAACAACCAGTTGGGAAAACAGTGGGGGAACAGGTCGAGCCCTGCGTAGGTGATGTGGCGGCTGCTTCCCCAACCCCCCCAGCCCTTTGAGGCTTAGCAGGTAACTGCAGGTCTGCACTGGAATGGCCTCAGTGACCACATGGCCCTGATGGGAGCCCTGAGATGGAGGTGGGTGACCATGTGGCCTTGCTGCAAGCCCCAAGATGATGGCAAAGCTCCTGACTTTGCCTAAATCATAGGTGCAAGTGTGAGCTCACACTGGGATGGGCCCTGAGCAAAAGGAATAGATAAAAGGACAGTGAGACAAGTGTCATGCAGCGTGCACCCCATTGCCCTGGAAGCTGAAGGGACCTTGCTGGATCCACGGGTCGTGACTATCTACCTCTCTTTCTTGTCTATTTTTCTCTCTTTCTCATCTTTTTTTCTCTCTTTCTCTCTTTTCTCCTTTGCAACATATTAAGTTACAAGCCACATTGTGCAGTATCCACTTAAGTATTCGTTAAGTGCCCTGATCAGTGCCAGCTGAGGGCTTTGTTCCCTCAAGGTATGCTGAGTTAGATTTTGCCACAGAATGTTTGAATGCTGTGAAGTTTACTGATTTTCCTTTTGCCAAGTGTCTTATTCAACACGGGTGACCCAAAGTTCCTAAGTAAAAATTATTTCTTTTTGAACCTCCTGAGAATTGAGTTTTTTTCTCCAGTGCACTGCCCAGAGTAATTAAAAATTTCCTTCCCCTCAACCCGCCGAGTGGACTGGGGTTATTACAACTCTACAAGCAGAGATTGAACAAGACTGGGTCTTTTAGCAAAAGCATTCCACCTTTGATTTAAGAAGTCTAGTAATGGAAAATTTAGCAGCACCTTCAGTAACATATTTCAGAGAGCAATGGTCATCGTTGTTTCAACAAGAACACAGGATTTTACTCCTAGTCTGATTCTGTGTCACTGCAGCACCTAACATCCGCTGGCTCTCGTTATCTTTTTCCCTGCTCTGAAGAGCCCTCTCTTATCAAATTTCTTTTTCTTTTCTAGACACTTAGAGAATGTGATCATATCACCCATTAACCTTCTCTTTGATGATCTAAATAAATTAAGCTCCTAAGTCTTTCTGTAGAAATCATATTTTTCTAATCCTTTAATTAGTCTGTGGCTCTTCTCTGTGCTCTCTTCAATTTGTCATCTTTTTGTCTGAAGTGCGTAGCCCAGATCTGGAAACCTCACTGCTGCAGTAACAGAAGGGAAAAATACAAAGGTGATACCACTTCTGTACCGGGACTTTGTATTCTTGTTTGCACACCAAAATGAATTTCCTTGGCCACAGGGATGGGGATCCAAGTTTGACTGACAGTCTACCATGATGCTGGTATTTTTCTCTCAGACACTATTCCAAAAACAGCTCCCCATTCCAGTTCTCCTCCTGTAGTGCTTAGATATATGTCTATGTTTCACTGCATTGAACACAGCTTTCTAGGTAAGTTCAGTGCAATTTATTTCCTACTTTACTATTGTCAGGGGCTGGAGGAAAAGTTGTTTGGCTCAAAACAACCATTTGGGAAAACAGTGGGGGGGAAGAGGTCGAGCTCTGCATATCTAGCTCTCTTTCTCATCTATTTTTTTCTCTTTCTCTCTTCTTTTTTCCTTTGCAACATATTAAGTTACAAGCCACACTGAGCAGTATGCCCTTAAGTACTCCCTAAGTGCCATGATCAGTGCCCAGCTAAGGGCTTTGTTCTCTCAAGGTATGCTGACTAAAAGTTTGCAACAGAATGTTTGAATGCTGTGAAGTTTACTGATTTTCCTTTTGCCAAGTGTCTTATTCCACACGGGTGACCCAAAGTTCCTAAGTAAAAATTATTTCTTTTCGAACCTCCTGAGAACTGGGGTTTTTTTTCTCCCGCACGCTGCCCAGAGTAATTCAAAATTACCTTCCCCTCAACCTGCTGAGTGGATGGGGCATTACAACTACTAACTGAATTGATTGACAGGTGTAATTGAGATAATGAATATGACTCAGATGATCACTGTTGTATAGACTGGGCTATCCATGGAGCTTACTTGCTTTCCTCACAACAAAGGGCTGGCAATGACATTTCTGCACTCCATCAGTAAGTCAAGTCCATCAGACATATATATCCACCATATTATATCCAACTACATTCTGTTCCATGATCAAACTTCGAGGCAAAACAAACAATTTTATTGTCTGTATGAAGTACACGAATAAAAAGTTTTTTAAAAGTAAATAATTGATAGCCCACATTACAATTCCATTGTATCTAAAAAGGAAGCTAGAAGTTTCATTAGAAAACATTGCAAGGTTATGCAAAAGTAAATTATAATAAGCAATGAAGCTATTGCAAAAAGGCAGCTGCATCCAGACATCACTGTCATCGTGTTGTATCCCAGTCCCTCTGCCCATTTTAGGAATCTTTGTTAGCAAAATTATTTCAACTATTTTGACTAGATGGAGCTATAGTTAAGTATATTATACCACAGGGTTTTTTTGGGTCTTTTTTCTGCAATACTTTGTGGAGGACCAATAGTGCTTTCCAGTAGAACTGACAGACTCACATCTCATTAGCCACAAGCTGTTTTCTGTCAAGAAAGGCTTTTTTTTTTCTCAACCCAAAAATTATAGCTAAACTGCTTTTATAGATTTTAACACTGATTTTTATCTCAGTATGTGACAAGTCTATGCAGAATAATTATCATTATTTGGTCTAGTTTTGAAACATTCATCTTGTGAGTTCATCTCAGGTTTATTTATTTATGTTTGGGTTATGATATTTGCTTGATTTTGTTATCGTGGGCTTTTTTTCCTTTTTGCAATTACAATGAAAGCTCTTTAATGAGCTCAACACTTCCATCTGATGCTTAGGTGATACATTCTAATCAATTTACCAGACTAATCATAAATGTGACTAGTGGCTGTAAGCACTAAGAAAACATAATCCTCTCTTTACTTTTGTTTCTGCAAAGGTCTGGTTTTGTAGTAAAATTAAGAGCATTTCACAGTATTAGTGCATAAAACTCTGCCTCTTCATGTCACTGTATATCAGAATGGCATTAAAAACATGCTTGTGGATAGAGATGAAAGCCTGGACAAGAGGGAAAACAGTGAATTAGAACATCAGCTCTACCTTTTGAGAGCCTGGCTGCCCGGTGTACTTATGTGGCAAATTAAGTTTATCAGCATGTACAAAGGAAAAAGTAGAGTTTACAGTTCTATAGCAGAGACGTATCCTTTTTAGTCTTGCATAGAACCACAAAGCCATGGGCCTTTTATTTGATACCTATGTAGCATTATGTCAGCCAAAAACAGAGCCCATAAAAATGTAAAGCTATATCAGAGGAAATAAAGAAAAAATATTGAGAAAATAATTTTTCCCATAGGTCCAATTTTTAAATATTGATTTCAATAGGACGAGGCACCAAAAGTAAAAAAAAAAAAAAATAGAGTAAATATCAGGGTGAGGAGGCAAGCAACTTACTACTTAAAATTGCACCTTGCCATCTGTAGGGAGAATACATCAATTTTGACCTTTCTTAGAAGAGAAACTAAAATATTAGGAACAAAAGCGGGTATGATGAAACATCTAATATACTGAATCACTTTCCCAGCTTTCTCACTTAATTTATATATGAAATAATGCAAACATCTCTCCAAGGAGATGAAGTGTTATTAGCTCATCTTTATCTAATTTAAAGAGCAGTGATACTGTGAACTGCATTTCAGCAGGCATAAACTGAGGTCTGCATGACTCTGCAAATAGTGTTTCTTCTAACTTTCCAATTGGAATGAATCCCCTTCCCTATTTTTTCAGCATGGTTACCAAGTAAAAGGTTAGTGTCCTGGAATTTTTGAAGGAAGAAACTACGTAAGTTATTACCTCTAATATTTTATTTAATTTCTAAGAACAGTCATAAGAGTAACATACTGACAATGGATTAAAGAAGATAGTTTAACTTTTGATACAAAACCACCTGCTTTGCTTTATTTTAAAAGATAATAAAGCAATGGGCCTGCATTTTAAACTGTATTCATACAGAATTTTAAAAGACAGAGAAATTTGCCTGAGCTTAATTCGATAAACAGTCTTTGAATCTTCTGGAGGATTTGGTTTTTCTAACTTGCTGTCTTAAATGGCAATAATGTAGTCCCATATCTGGGTAGTATATACTTTTGAGATTTTATGCCCTGAATGTCCTGTAAATTGTTTGCTCACTGAAGAAACATCGTTTAAAAAATGAAACAAAACAAACAAAAAATTCTTTGCAACTGTTCCATACTCTGCTAACAAAACCACTAGCAAAAAACATTGGAATTAATGAGAATACTGAAGAAACTTACTACAGCGTTGTAGGAGAGAGAGAAATACCTCAGAAAATAATTGTTACTCCCCAGTCTGCGCATTCAAGGTCATTGGGCTTTTTTAAATGTTTAAGCAATTCCAAAATAATGGAAAGGATGAACACACCGGTACAGCCTCTGATTTCAGACTATAGAATGTATATTAGACAGCAATAATAGAGAAGGAGAAAGCCTTTGTTCCTTCCTTCACTCGGTTTGTTTCAGGTGTATATTTCTAAACCAGCAGCTAACCCAAGATATAACTAATTTAAACTGTGTTAGAGTGAAAGAGATTGCAGATATAAATTGGAAAAAATACGTACTGAAGTACAATTATTCCATAATGATAAACAGGCAAAAGCATGAAAGAGACAATGGGGAAAAAACACATGCACAGACACTGCTGTTTCCTAGGAACCTTGCATAAGTAACTATTTTTTACTCCTTTCAGGCTATCACCATGGTATTATTTGCTTGTGAACAGAGAAGAGCATCCAGTGATTTGATTTATTTATTTTGAAAGGGGAAAAAGGCATTCCCCTTCACCACTCTAAATTCCTGATGGAAGTTACAAATCCAAACATAATTAAAGTGAACC
Source organism: Acanthisitta chloris (assembly GCF_000695815.1). NCBI lineage: Eukaryota > Metazoa > Chordata > Aves > Passeriformes > Acanthisittidae > Acanthisitta > Acanthisitta chloris. The sequence goes on from NW_008685284.1 coordinate 70,778, forward strand.
TCATCTTCCCACAACTGTGATAACAAACAGATGAATTTCCTAGTTCTCATAAGAGTAAATATGGTTCAAAGCTCTCTGTCCCTTTTCACTTTAAAGCACTATGCTCAATTTTTTGTGCCTCAACAAACTATAAAGTCCTTTTTCTCTAAAAGCAGGAGTGTGCCCAATCCTAACATGAAGAGCAAGGAATTGGACACTTTCATTTCTTTGAAGATGTGGGCCTCATTGTCACCACACTTCCATTCCTTATCTCTAGAATGAGAATAATTGCATTTTCTTACTTCACATCAGTGCTCCAAGAAGATACCTGTGCTAATTGACCTAATATTTCAGTAGCATAATCACAGCCTTTCCCACAATTCTACCCCGTTTTAATCTTGCTTTGAAATACTCTGGGCATATATGAAAGCATTTAACCTTAGTATTGGGGGAAGATACTTTGGAAAATAGTACATTTATTGAAAAAAGTAATTTTTAAGGAAGGCAGAACTTACTAGACATTTTGAAATAATTGAGAAAATTTTGGCTAGAGGAAAGCTAAAGATGGACTAAAACATTAGAAATATTAACATTTCACTAATTTTCAAAATAAAACAATTTTTCTTCAGAAAAATCAAAATACTTTGGTTTTAATTTTTCTAAATCAAAGCAGATAATTATACCACCAAGAGAAGCTAGATCAGTAGATGTTATTAATTTTTTCTCATTTTGCCACAACCCCTTTCATAATTTTCTTTCTCCCATCTGTGAAACATTTCAAAGCTATTGGAAAAAAATATTCTCTCCAGCTATTAAGTCATTATAAAAGAAAATATACTTGCATCTCTCCATGAATGCACTTTTCCTCCTTCCTTCATCCTTAAAAACAAATAATGGTGTTTGAGGACCAACATGCAGGTAACCCATTTGTCAACAACTTTGTTATTTGTCTGTTTATGTTCTCTGTTCAACCACTTTTTCTATCTGAACAGAACCCAAGCAAGGTTTAAAATACTTCCACTTTCACCTTTGTCTCACCACCTTCTGAAATGCCATCCAAAAGAGAAGTTAAAAGACAGAAGAAGAGGCAACTGTACAAGTCAGCTCAAAGTAGTGCTACTGTTTGAACATTTGTAACCTCAAAAAGCACCATAACTGAACTGCTTATCCTTAGTTACAAATACCCCTGGCAAAAACTCACTCAACAATTGAACCTTCTGTACTTAGAGGGAAGATCAAATTTTTCCACTGTACCAAACAGCTGAGTGAAACTGAAAATTACAACTGTTCTGGGTTTGCCTTAGTATCTGCCCACATGGTAGCTTTTATCCTTGTTAAAATATAGACATAAACACATATCATGCACATGTTTACACATACATACCTAAACAGGAGGGGGGAAGAAGAACAGTAATAAATATTATCAGCAAACCCCCACTTCTTTTCTGCAAATTTAACATTTTTAACTTCAGACTGGATATTTTAATTAGACAAGAACAGCATATATAAATGCTGATCTTACTAGCTTTTGTTTGTAAACAAGTCTGAATAGGAATTGCCTTTCATTAAACAAATCCTTGCTAATTCCAACTTGCTTAGACTTCCAACACTTTCACTGTTCAGTTTGCTTCAGGTGTTATGTAATGCTCCAATATAAATGGAGAAAAAGCAGAGGTAAAAAAATCAGACTTTGATCAGAGGCACTATGTGTGGTGTTACACTTATCTGGTCTGATTACCAGATTACCAGTGTTTTTCAGTGAAATGCTCTGTACTTGCAAATAGTCCTGATAAAACTATCCCAGTGGTAAATGGGAATCAATATCAAGAAGTCAGATCCTTTAGTTCTGTCAATGTAACACAATATGGACAAATCAAACATACTTTCATAAGAATCCCTTTCATAAATAGATTTGCTAGAAAAACTGTTGTGAAGAATTGCATGTGTATGTGTGTTAAAAGGCAACAGTCTTAAAAGGTGGGGAAGACCATGCATACAGACAGTTTTGATCTGAACAGGTCTTAATGACTTCGTGTTGATCAATAGATTAGACACATCCTGGCCAACTAGGAACATTGCCCAAAGAAAGCAGTTCTGATGCTCACAGAGCAAAAGTCAGAACGATAAATAAAATGTTTTCCACTTGCAATCACCTGTGTATTCACAAAGTTTTTGTTATTGATGATTTCACCCACCATGTCAATATTTACCTTCTTTGATGTTTGACTCTTTTCCTAGTACAGAGGAGATCTCTGAGACACAGCTCTGTTTAAACTAATGAAAGTTCAAATACATAACAACAGTTTTAAAACTGACTTTGTACTTGATGGTTTATTCCTTTATTTTGGTTTACACAATTAAATCAGACCAGGAATTTGGTCTGGAGAATGACTGCTGCACACAATTCTAGTAGCCTTTCTAAGTGGCACCAAACTATAAACAACAAAATTACTTCGACCAGACTACACTTTTAGGCGCCAGAAGCCAGGCTTGAACTACAGAGATGAAAGGCAGTTTACACCAAACGAGGATGTATATTCCACTCTGTCCTCTACCCTTGTTGCTTCAACACTTGCTCTTT
>NW_008685284.1:73359-139350 GCF_000695815.1 Acanthisitta chloris
AATGGCTGACTCCCTTCCAACAACACTATTTGTATTTCAGAAAGACAGATGTGACTTTTTCTAGTGAAAGCTTCTGAGTGAAGAGAATGTTTTCTCAGGAGTTTTTTTTTTGGTCAGATTCCATCTGGGAACCTAGGTGAATTGCTCCTGTTAACAGATACTGGAATATTAGGATTGCATCCTGCTATTCTCTCATGTGCCTGTTTCCCTAATGAGTGTTGCATGCAGATTGGTTGTAGATGTTGCTCTAATTTTGTGCAATTTAGATATCACTTTATGTAAAACTACATTAGACTTCAGTGTACTTTGAAATAAAATCACTTACTCTACTGACTTTCTTCTTTCCTCCCTATGGTCTATGAAATATCTATTGATATGGCAGTGCTGATCTGCAGCAGTTCTCCCTGCTGGCTTAGGCCAGCAAGCTGCTCATGAATCTAGCAGATGTTTCAGTTGTCTAGGCCAATGGAAACCTTATGGACCCCTTTTTCTTCATCTCCTCCCAGGAGCAAATGTTAGTACAGCAGATATCTGGATGTGTGCCATGTATCAACAGAGACAGGAAAAAGCTGCTGTGGCAGCTAAGTGTGGTGCTGTATAATGATTGTATTTTCTCCCAGTCCTCTCTAAAAGGGTTATTTACAAATGCCACACTCATCAGATAGAGCTAAATGTAAAATCTGGAGCATTTTAAACATATCCCTAGACTTCCCCTGTTGTGCTATTGAACCTCAGATTAATACAGAGATGTAAATTAGAAAGATACATTCATGTGTTAGACTTCTATTTCTCTGCCAATATAAGTTTAGAAATACCTAAATGCAAGTTGCATTTAACATCATGCCCCTAACAGATTGTGCAGACTGTGACAATGGAAACTGGCAAGGGGATTTAGGTACAAGAATAAGTTAATATTTTAAAAATTTAAAGAGAGGCCAGGAAGTTCACAACAGAGAAGTTGTGAATGGCCCGTCCCTTGAACTGCAAGGCCAGGTTGTATGGGGCTTTGAGCAACCTGCTCTAGTGAAAGGTGTCCCTGCTCAAGGCAGAGGGGTTGGAACAAGATGATGTTTAAGGTCTATTCAAACCCAAACTATTCTATGATTCTATGATAATTTAAAGGAAATCACATTTCTCAATTCACCAGCTGTCCTCAAGAACTTTTTCAAAACTCATTTTTTTTTAGCACTTGACCTTGCTTTCACAGTAGATGGAAGGAACAGTCATTTATTCCAAATCCGTAAATTTTTATTCTAGAGTCTGTTTCTTTTTTTATTGTGACCTCTGGATCCCTTTTATTTGTAGGAATTTAACATGGGGTCTGTCATTTCCAGTGGTCAAAGAATAAAAAGCTTCAACCTAAATATAATATTTGTCTGAAAATGTTGCCCTTACTGTTCATAAAGGTAAGAATTTTGTATAAAAAAAAAAAGGAATCAGCAGAAAAATGTTTTCCAAATTACTTCACTTTATGCATTTGTGAGGCACATTTTTAGATACAGGCATTCATTAATCCTCTCTCATGAGCCCATTAAATTCTGACTCCTCAAAAAGCACAGAAAGGGAAAGGCCAGATGTACCCATGTGAAGTCAACAGCAGAACTAGGAACTCAGAACTGACTTCTGAATTTTTGCAAAAGGCATTACCATTAATTTCAATGTCACCTGGACTGAAACCTTTGTCTCTTTTTAAAAGTGCCAACAGAGTAACACCTTTGTTCATCAATTATTTTCATTTAGAAAAATTGCATATATCTTAGGAAGGAATTCCACCTCCTCACAACAACAAGGATGTCAATGCAACAATTGAATGTTTTTTGTCTTGTTTAAAATAAGGATGTCAATGCAACAACTGAATGTTTTTTGTCTTGTTTAAAATAATATTTCAATGTCTTTTTTTGCACAAGGAATCTCTCGTAGATTTGGAATGAGATTCACAGTTTAATTTGATTTAATTTGATTCTTTTGAATATAGTTAATTTATCAGCTCCATATAAATACTCTCATTTTTGTACAGCTAATCGCTACTTAAAAAATACTATATCTTATTTAAAAAGGTCGACTTAAGATGCTACAATAACCCTATAATTGTTTTAGTATAGAAGGTTTTAGTGAATTTTATAATGTGAATCATGAGGGCTCACTGCAATAACATTTTTTAAATCCACTGAAATGTAAGGAATCAGCAAATATATTGATATGTGCATTAAAGTAATTTTCTAGATCAGTGAATTGATGCCAGTAATGGTTGACTAGATTCCCTACTTGGCTGTAAGAATAATTTAGTTGAAGCTTTTTATTTTATATTTTATCTAATAATTCTAAAGGTTATTTGGTACCTAACAAAATGTTGACTTGAATGAGCTTCTTCTAGAGAAAACACCACTTACTCTGCACGTGGTTGAGAAAAATGTTTGCTTGCGTGAAATTTGCAGGATAGCCAAAAATTCTGTTCCTGGTCACACTAATATTAGCTTACTACTTGCATTTTACATAATAAATTGATACAAATGTGATGAAATCACATCATTATTTTCTCATGACCAAAAGGTAGGAGTGCTAACTTATCTTTAAAGCTCAGTAAGGTAACTCCCAGCTGTGGAGTGACCATACATCAGAAACAAAAGTGCAGTGCAGCTGAAGGTTTGCTTACTGAATGACAAGTATCTTTGGAACAAGCAACAGTCTTGCTGGGGTGGGCACCAGGAGCTCAGCTGATATATCCACACATGGTTATTACCTGAATCAGTGCCATACTCTCACGCCCATACAGAAATGAAATCCTGAGTTCACTAAGGGGTACTGCAATTAGAGGCAGGAAGCAAAATGATTCAGCGAGTGAAGGTAAGCAGCCCATCCTCTTTGAGGACCATGGAGTAAGCAGCAGCAATATTCATGAAAGGAACATATGGGGCAACCACAGGTGTGCCATTTCCTTAATCACACTAAAGGATGAAATATTTGGAAAACTAACAAAAACTCTGCTACATGGTTAGGAAATGCAAAGAAAAGAAGAATTTATCATTTTCATCTATTACTGCATAGCTGTCATTTTGGCAGCTTTGTCCTTTGTGAGCTCCACAATTGTATGTAACTTCATGTGATTTTTCTTGCAGTAAGCTCTAGCGAGTGTTAATTACATTATTATTGAGGTGTTGATGGTTTTATTCATAAGAATAAAAGGCAAACGGAGCAAGTATGAATGAAAATGCCTTAAAGTACACTACAAATTAATTTTGAAAATGTAGGGGCTTACAAAACATAAAACTTCCACTCAGTAAATAATTAGTTAATTATGGCAGAGGAGGATATCTAATAAAAATTACCAAACTGATTTACCAGCTTCATTATAGAGATTTTTTTAAAAAAATTAACAACTAGCCTAAACAGGGAAATATATCTCCCCATTAGGGAAATATAAACGTCAAAGACCACATTTGCATATCAGGGGAGGGCAGGAGAGGGGAGGGGGAGACACAATGACTACCATCTGTTGCACAGATTGAGATAACTAGGCTTTTCCTGGACAGCAGAGTGCATTTCTCAGGTGAAGAAATGAAAGAGCAATACACTGAATTAATGTGTTTTGAAGTGGAATAATATATGTTAAACATGAGTTTATGAACATTTGAATTTTAAAGTAAGTTCTTTTAATACTTCGCATACAACAGACTCTTGGATTTAGATCTTTGGAATGAACATAATCATTTTAGTGTATTTCAATTATAGTATGTTCTACAGCTGAGTAAAATAATAAGATTTCAATTACACTATGTTCTACAGCTGAGTAAAATAATAATATTTTTTTCCTTTTTCTAGGTGATCACTGTTAGTTTTTTTAAAACCTAAACAGTAGAAAATGCAACATGAATATTTCTAAATCTTGTTGCCTACTTACATTCAACTAATTTTTCTTTCTGTTTGCACAAAGCACCTCTTTTCTGGCATTCATTCACTCAGCAATCAGAATCCCTGGCTGAACAGGCAGGGACAAGACAAGACAAGAGGATGGTAAGAGAATTGGTCTCTCCCACCAAGTGTCTTTGTTTTGAGTATCAAGACTTCTGCATTCTCAAGACTGTGCACTTGTTTATGCACACTGACAAAGTAAACAAGCAAGTGCTTAGAACTCAATGCATTTAATTAGCATTGTTACTGCAAATTTTATACCCACACATATCTACATGTTTGCTGCACAGACTCCTTTGACTGCAGCTATTATAGAGTAACTGGTTTTGCTGCAAAGTACTTAGCTACAAATACAAAGATTTGAAAAATGTTTCATTTATGAAGGGAAGTTGATGATGTAGTGAGGATTTTCTGTGATGAAGTCACACCAGTTTAACAAAGCACACAAAAATTCTATGTCTCTGAGCACAGAGCACATGAAACAACAAAAAAGGTGACTTTGCCCATGATTCAAATCTTTTCTCAGTCAATACTCAGCCTCAAGGCATCTGTCACACATGGACTCTTTTTTCACTTTTCAGTCTGTAGTCCAGTGCTTAGTGCTTTCTCTTCAGAACAGGCTGTGGGAAGTAGTTAACTGCTACAGTATCAAGTCCTATGAGGGCTCATTTATATTGTTTCTCCATTCCTGACCTAGAGCATGCACAGCTATCTCCACACTACACTCCAACTTGCAGTGTAACCATCAGTTTTACTAATCTTCCTGAGTTTCTTTCACAGAATAAAAGAAAAAAATTATAATCACTGCCACTAGATGATTGATGTAAACTAAATTCTACCACCAATGTATATCTTCCATATCAGTCCTTTGGGCTAGAAAGTTGTGGAGTAGAGATCACTGTCCCCAGCAACATTATATCACTTTTTAAGCTATCTTACTTTCGATAGTTATATATCCCCATTTCAAAAAGGTACAGCAAAATCCATAACAATTCCTTTCTATACCCATAGTAAAACACTAGCTTTTCTACAGTCTTCTACCTCTCGATATTACAAGCACTGTTTTACTCACTTTTAGATGTTGCTCCTTCTGCTCGACTCTGAGAATCAAAGGAACAGAAAGAATGATAGCAATGAAGATATCTTTTACCATCATGCATTGTATAAAAAGCCTGAGCAAGTTCTCCTGAGCACCGGGGAGTTACAGCCTATTACATGCACTCATAAATGCTTCTTATAGCACTTGTTGGACTTTCCATTCTTCAGTTCTCCCAGAATAATATCCACTGATGAAAATGGATTTATCAACACAGTAATGCTAATACAAGTCAAAAGTCATAAGAATTATCTCTTGCTGTGAAATAAACGACATCTAAAAAAATCAGCGGCATAAAAAAGATTCAACCTTCTCAATTAATTTGATATATAATTTCATCATGTCTAATTTAGTTATTTTTCCATTTTAAATTTATACTTTCTGCCATCAAAAGCAGTTGCCTTGAAGCCTTTTGTCAAGCATGCTTCTCATGTATGACAGACTCAGATCAGAAAGTCTACCTTACACTTCCATTGGCAACAAAGTTTAGAATATCTCTGCTGCTTTTCTCTAGATGCTTATTTCCCTTGCCAAGTTCTACTTCCTTCACCCTGTGTGCTGCTGTACCACTTCAGCTGTCAAGCTGGTCAGACCTTGAACTGAATCTATGAAATGATTCTGTTTCAGCAGTCCCAGGCTGGCTGGCAAACAGCTGAATCAGTGCAACCAAGGTCATGAGGATTGCGAAGAACTTCTCTGATATCAACTTGTAAGAAAGAGAGTTGTTACTGAATCACATATCTGTGACTTTCTGTGTCCTAGAGAAACATATATGCAGACACCTCAAGCAAATATGCACTGAATAACAATGCAGTATGATTACAAAAGATGACTCAAACCCCAGCCAGACTTCTCTTACTTAACATTACAATAAACTTACAGAAATAACTTACAATAACATTGCACAAAGGAGGTTTACTATTTAAAAGGCCAAGAATAATGGATTGGCTTTAACTTAAACACAATTCTGCCCCATGTTTTCACAGAAAACACCAAGGTAACTGTTATGGTCTCCAAACAAGCTGATGTTGCACTGTGTGTTCCACTGAAAGACTCTAACATTATTTATACAGCTTCTGGGCAATTATTTCAAAATAATAAATTCTTTGTAGCTAGTGCATCTCATTCCCCATGCATGGAAACTTTTCTAGAAGTATATGCAGGTTCTCAGAAGATGCCCTCCGTGAAAATAGCTTTTAATGGCTTTGCTTTGGGGCAAGAGAAAAAAACAACAACAAAACAAAACTAGACCCTGCTTATGTTTTGAGCAAGAACCACTTATATACAGCTTTTGTAGACCTGCATTGGCCCATTAAAGAGTACCTTTTTTTAAATTAATCCAAGCTTTAAAACAGGAAGAACAGCTCCAACCAAACATATTATCAAGAAAAAAAAACCTTGTTAAAATAAATGAAATTGCTCCAAGAAAGGGTGAAAATAAGGTGAGAAAACCATCAAATGAAATTCTGATTTGGGATTTGCATATATATTTGCAATTTTTTATGCAATGCCATACAAGAAAAAATATATATAATCTAGTGATGTCAAGCACTGGAATTTTGATTAAAAAGAAAACAAACACAACAGCAAACATCATGAGACTTGCCACACGACAGCAGGAGATAAGAACTTTTGTCTTCAGACACAAGTGAAAATGTGAAAGAAACAATTTTATGTGCACCACTGCTGCTCTCTGCTTCTTTGGCTCCAAAACCCACATCAAATGCACTAAACTGCTGCTACAAGAGCAGGAGAAGCACAATAGCTCTATGCCAGTCTATATTTGAGAACTAATACAGTGATACAGAAAACTCACTTGCTTTTGATGACTCCAACTACTGACTCTACAGATACTCTTGCTTCAGGCTTCATATGCCGAAGGACAATGTCACAGCAACAACAGCAGCAAACCCTCTTGCTCCCCAAAGCAACAGCACATTTGTTTATATATAGGAAGGTCTGTTCCAAAACACTGGAACAAAATGTACAGCCAACCCAGTGCTTGCAGAAAGCCCTTCAAGCCTGTGCAGCATAGTCACTGTTCACATACAGCTGATATAAGACTTCTGGAAAATACTTCATGTGCTGCCTGCGAGCAGGTCCTACCCACAGCTCATGTGCACAAACACCAGGTCTGTTTGGGCCTCTTCTTGGCTCTCAAGAGTGATGTGAGCCTGTCCTTTACAAAACACTGAGCTGCACTGTCTTAAATGAGGCTTAAGTGGAGAAATGTAGAGGTAGGGTATTTCTGGTTTTGTTGCCTAGAATGTGGTATGAACAATTGTTCAACATAAACAAACATCAATGCAGGTGTTATTGCAAAAGAGAGATTAAATCAAAATTTTGCTCCCATGTTACAGAAACCATAGATATCAAAAGAAATACCACAACATCTTAAGAGGTATGGTGAAACAGTTACAATTAGAACCCAAGACTCCTCCACTCACTGCTGCAAGCAACATTTGCTGGCTCTCCCAGCCCAAAAAGGTAGGCAAGAAAGTAAATGTCTTTATTTGTTCTCCCTCATATACTTACAAATGACTCAATCAACAGTATTAAAACACCACATGGAGCCAAAATGTATAAGGCAACTTTTCTAGCACTCATACAGCTGCCCAGTGTGGTCGAGCTATTAAAGATGAGCTAGAAAAGCTATACTCATTCTCTATGCAAACACACTCCTAAGAAGTAAAAAAATCCCAACTCTGCTGGTGTATGATCACACACAGATTAATGACTACAAAATGTAAGTCAAACAGATAGTAAATGAGCTAGTTTGACCCCATTCTCCATCTTGCATTTATTGTGTGTATGTAGGCTTCAGTTATTATCATTTAAAAACAGCCAAGAGACCACATTATATAAACTCCCCAAATATTTAGAACATTAAAGTGTAACAGTAGAAAGAAAGGATGGACTAAAATGATATTCTGTCTTGCAGATGACACTACAGAAATGGAATCTGACACAGCAAGAGCCATAAGGCTGTTATAGTGGGCAGAAAAAAGGAGCAACTGAATTGGACTGTAGACAGAGAGGATATTTAAATCATTGCTTTGGGCAGACTACCTGCAGATGACTGAAACACTGGGAAGCCAGAGAGAAAAAGATTATGACAAGAAGTCTGAACAACAATGAGCAATTTTTAATCGGTATTTAACATGTCTATCTTGACGTGTAAAAAAGATCTAGTTTCCGAAGGGTAGATCTCAGTATTTGCTGAAAAACTGAAATCCACTAGACAGTTCTAGAATTTCTAGCTGAAATAGCTTGGGTGGGTGTGAACAAGGCTTTTAAAAACAAGGACTGATAATAGCTTAAAGTGTAGCAAGCACCAAAAACAGGAAGAAAAAAAAAAAAAAAGAAATCAGTACAGAGAAAATTGGAACAAGAGTGAGAAAATTGAAAGAACAAACTCCATCATCTGGTATGTCAACAATGAAACATTTCACAGAAATGCATAAATTCTGATGAATTTCTGTATTAAAAAAAAGTTACTATACAGTTTTTGAAATGCCAGAGAGGAACATGCAAATTTTCATTTAGAATGCATTTTAGATTATTTTGTTTTAAAATATTGTCTTTTACTTTTGATAATTTTTAAATTCACACATTGTTTAAAGAATACTAAACAAACTAAAGGCAAGGTATAAAAGAAGACATTCAAGTTTTAGTAAACTAAAACATTTAAAAATGCCTTTTTTTAAAAATCTTTAAACCTTACTGAATTTGAAGAATGGAATGTATTTTTGTGCAATATGGATTATTTTAATGTGGAACCTAGCAAAAAACACAACCCATTACATCTCAGTAAGTTCCAACATGTTCATTTACATTTATACATAAAGACAGCCCCATCACAGCATTAAAAGAGAGATTCACAGGACACAAATTCTATCTATATCTTCCTCCTATAAGTCACATGAAATAACAATAAATTCTATAAGTACATGTATAAAATAGACCTTATGAAGGTTTCTAAACCAATTTTCATTCTAAACCAATTTTCATTCTACTTCAAGTTGGGTGTGGAGGGAATTGGCTAATAAAAAGTCTTACACACAAAATCCATTATAGGAAGGCTCATTTCCCCAAAAGTGGGTCAGAATCAATTTCAACCTTGTTAACAGGATGTGAAAATGCTGTTGAAATAAGCAATGTAGGAAAGAGATTTTAAAGCCTTTGTTTCGTACCATACCCCTAAGTTTAACAAACAAATTTTAAGGGATCAAAGCTAGTCTATTATGAGGCATAAAACTATCTCTGCTGAAAACCATAAATTATGTATGGAGCAGGCATATTTACTAGTGCTGCTAGTAATGCAGAACATCTTTGAATGAACACTGACTGCTGAATGCCTCATGTTCTGTTATGATGAATTATGCAGAAAGCTCCAACACCACAACTATGCTAAGGTGCTAGAGTTCATGTACATGAGTGCTTGAGAGTCACTGAATAAGCAGAAGACAAAAATATTACCTTTTTCCTTTTGCTCAGGTCCAACGTTTTGTGAAGAATAATTCCCACTGACACAAAAGTGAATATATTGAAAAAGTCAGATAAAATTATTGTCTTCTCTACCTCTCTTCCATTTTGATTTTATTTCTCTCCTCCCTCTCCTCACCATGTCTCCCTTCTTGAAGTGCTGTAGCTGCATAAAACTTTGAAGTACTGATTGCAGTGATGTACTAAGTTCCATGAACAAAAAGCATTTGAAAATGTAAGAACCACCATGGTATGTGAATTTGAATATTTCCTCCATCATGAACAGTTAATGTTTAAAAAAGGCTCTTGCTCCTTTCAAAACAAGGATGATTTCAGAACAGGCTCATTTATATTAATGACTCAAAAGAATTTGAAGTACTAGTACAATGTGGGGAACGTACATATGGCCCAATGAGGCACAGTGCATCACCTCTTCCCTGCCCTAAGGCAGTGACATCCAGAAGCCACCTGTTATGCTTCTATCTAAGTGCCTTGACTGCTTTGATGCATAACTATGCCCTAGCTGTACTATTTTTGATTTGAGACCTAAGTCAGTATTTCTTTCTGGTTGCCTCACTGAACTCCACAAATTAATATGTGTGAAGGGATTTTTAGTAGACATAATCAAAGCCAAGTGCCATTTTCCCATTCAAATCTGAAGCACATATGGTGGTGAAGAAATATGTGAAGGACAATGAAGCACATCTGGCTTGTTCCAGTAGACCGGGAACATAAGATTACCCTAAAACCCCCATCCATACATTTATTATGAGCCTGTGTGGTTACCTGATACATGTGTGGACACATGGATAGCAGCAGTTTACTATTTCCCAAAACAGAATGATGAAAGTCTGTAGGCAAGCTATCAGAGTCAACTACAAATATGGTGAAATTACTTGATATTTAGCCTGGAGAAGAGGAGGCTCAGGGGAGACCTTATCACCCTTCCTGAAAGGAGGTTGTAGCCAGGTGGGGATTGGTCTCCTCTCCCAGGCAACCAGCAGGAGGACAAAAGGGCACAGACTCAAGCTTTACCAGGGGAGGTTTAGGTTAATTCTGTTTATTTAGGTTAGTTATTAGGAAGAGGTTTAGGTTGGATATTAGGAAGAGATTTTTTACAGAGAGAGTAACCAAGCATTGGAATGGGCTGCCCAGGGAGGTGGTGGATTCACCATCCCTGGAGGTTTCCAGCTGGAGACGGGATGTGGCACATAGTGCCAAGGTCTAGTAACCACAGTAAGGGTTGGACTCGATGATCATTGAGGTCTCTTCCAACCAGGTTCATTCTATGATTCTATGATTCTATGATATGCAATTTCCCTTAATATAGTATGTCAGAAAAATATAAAGTGCTGCTAAACAATGCAATTTACCCCCCAAATACAGAAAGTGGTTCTGATTCCAATTAAAATATCATAGAATCATACCATAGAAAGATTTGGGTTGAAAGGCACCTTAAAGATCACCTAGTTTCAACACCCCTGCCATGGGCAATGACACCTTCCACTAGGCCAGGTTGCTCCAAGTCCCATCCTGCCTGGCCTTGAACACTTCCAGGAATGGGTAATCGACACCTTCTCTGGGCAACCTGTTCCTGTGCCTCACCACCCTTACAATAAAGAATTTCCTCCTAACATCTAACCTAAATCTACTTTCTTCCATTTAAAAGCCATTATTCCTTGTCCTAGCACAACATGCCCTTGGAAAAAGTCCCTCTCTGGCTTTCTTTTAGGCCTCCTTTAGGTACTGGGAGACTGCTAGATGGTCTCGCTGGTGCCTTCTCTTGTCCAGGCTGAAAACCCCCAGTTTTCTCAGCCTGTGTTCATAGGAGAGGTGCTCCAGCCCTCTAATTGCCTTTGTGGCCTCCTCTGGCCTCATACCAACAAGACCACATCCTTCTTATGTTGGGGGCCCAGAGCTGGATGCAGTACTCCATGTGGGGCCTCTCAAGAGTGGAGCAGAGGGGAAGAATGCCCTCCCTCTACTTGCTGGCCATGCCTCTCTTCTGATGCAGGGTGCTGCTGGCATCTGGGCTGCAAGCATACAATGCTGGCTCATGTATGCTTTGCAGCCCAGAAGTCAGCTGGCCCAAGTCTTTTTAGTCAATGCTGTTCTCAATCCATTCTCTGCACAGCCTGTATTTGTGCCTGGGGTTGCCATGACCCAGACATAGGGCCTTGCACTTGGCCTTGCTGAACTTCATGTGTTTCACATGGGAACATCTCTCAAGCCTGCCAAGGTCCCCTGGCATCCCTTCCCACCAGTGTGTGAAACATGTCATACAGCTTGGTGTCGTCAGCAAACTTGCTGCACTCAATCCCACTGTCAGTGTCACTGACAAAGATGTTAAACAACACTGATCCCAATACTGACCCGAGGAATGCCACTCATTGCTGGTCTCCACTTGGACATTGAGCTCTCAACAGCTCCAGCCAATTCCTTATCTTCAGAGCAGTCCATCCATCAAATCCATGTCTCTCCAGTTTAGAGACGAGGATGTCATGTGGGGCAGTAACAAATGCTTTGCACAAGTCCAGGTAGACGATGGCAGTTGCTCTTCCTTCATCCACCTATGCTACAATCCCATCTGCGAGGCCCTCAGATTTGTCAGGCATGATTTGCCCACAGTGAGGCCATGTTGGCTGTCACCAATCACTTCCTTACCTTCCATGTGCCTCAGCCAAGTTTTCAGGAGTATCTGGTCCATAATCTTTCTGGACACTGAGATGAGACTGACTGAGCTGTAGTTCTCGGGTCTTTCATTTTTACCTTTTTTAAACTGGGGGTTATATTTCCTATTTTTGCAGTCAGTGGAAACTTCGCCACACTGCCAAGACTTCTTAGCCACTTCACCTGCCAGTTCCCTCAGTATTTTTTAGTTTTTGTGCCATTTGAAAAAGCCAAAGTATTTTCTATATATTTAGACCTATACAGAAGTAAAAATATATAACTTTCTTCTTTTAGTACTGAAAACAGTGGTTTAGCACACAGCATTTTTTCAAACTTCTCATTTAAAGCAGGTGGTTTAATTTTCAAATCTTCAGGGAGAAATATCCATCTTGGGCTGAAACTTTATCTGTCTCAATTCAGCAGAGAGGATTCATTTTTTTCTCTTTAAGAAAGTTATAAACCTCATCTTGAAGTCTTTGAAGATGAAATGTATTTTCCCTATGCTCCTAACTTCAGCAATGGCCTAGAGATTTAACAGGAAACTAGGTCATTAGAGTCCCAGATACTTTCTTTGACATAGCTAAATGACATTTCTTCTGGAATCCAAATGTCATTTTTGCCCTTTATTCTTCGAAAAAATAGATGTCGATCCCCACTAGAAAACACTACAATCATTACTTTTCGATAGAAAATTTAAATCAATGGAAAATAAAATAAGTTTGAGGTGCTGCTTCTCTCCAGCTTCTCTTTCATATAATTTTCTAGGCTTCCTGAGCTGCCTGAGCTTCTCTCAGATGGCCAATCTCTTCTTCTGATAAAGAATCAATCTGGAGGTATACAAGGCAGCATCTGTGCATTTTGGAGGCCAGTTCACAGTGTTCAGGATCAGAAAAATTCTGCTTAATTTTGCACTGGTTTAGAAAAAAATCAAGCCTAGCATTTTAGTGAACTTTCATACTACAATCTGACTTCACATTGTAATGCATTCAACAGCAATACAAAGCATAATGACTACATTACCATACTGTAGATAAGTGAGTAGCAATGGATGAAATACAAGGCTCAATAGGTTTTAAGTCTAAATGGCTTATTTCAATCATAAGGGACACTAGTTGACAAAGCCTTGTCTATCCTCTCATTGGCATCCTCCTGACACCAGCCCAGATCTCTTTTCAGCACAGTGTTTTTCTTCTAAGAATCCCCACCTCTCCCACACACGTCTTAAGAGTGGCTTTAAATTTTACAGACTGGCTGGTGTTTTGTGTTTTTCTATTATGCTCCCCCAGGGTACACAGTTTATGTCTAATAGAAGCTCACATCACACACTCAAGGAAACAAATCAGAAAGAAACAGGAAAGCAATGTGTCTGTAAGACAATTTGCCATGAAAAGCCCAGCAAGTTCCATTACAGAGATGTCTTTAGCTGCAAGGCCTTAATACTTGAATGACACAAGAATGACAGACCAACACTGAAAACAGAAAGAAATTCCCAAATACTCTAGGGCCCGATGGGCTGCCAGAGGGTGGCCTACCTGGAAAAAGCCTGAAATTCAAATCAGTATGGAAGCTGGAAGGTCTGAGCACTGAAAATACAGTTTAATTTACTTGATATCTAAAATCTGTGTTAGCATTCAATTAAAAATTGTCTCCTGCTTAATTCAGTGCTGTTTCCTCCTTTCAGAAGTTCCTAGAACCACTCTTTACACGGGCCCTGAGTATATCAAACTCTTGTAATCATAGAATCATCGAATATCCTGAGTTGGCAGGGACCCATGAGGATCACCACGTTCAACTCCCAGGCCTGCACAGGGCTGCCCCAAGAAACACACCATGTGCCTGAAAGCACTGTCCAAATGCCTCTTGACCTCTTTCAGGTTTAGTGCTGTGACCACTTCCCTGAGAAGCCTGTTCCAGTGCCCAACCACCCTCTGAGAGAAGAAACTTTCTACTATCTCACCTAAACCTCCCCTGACACAGCTTCATGCCATTTCCTCTGGTCCTGTCACGGGTCACCAGAGAGAAGAGATCAGTGCCGTTCCCTCTGCTTCCCCTCATAAGGAAGTTGTAGACTGCTATGAAGTCTGTCCTCAGTCTCCTCTTCTCCAGACTGAACAAACCAAGTGATGCACCCTAGGACACTTAAGAGTGATTATTAATTTTTTTTATCACTTGTATCTTCATATTTTTCCCCTTGTCATCTGTTCTTTTTGAATACAGAAACAAAAGACAAAAAATAGATTCAAACACACAAAAATATTTCAACAGAGAGTAAACATTCAAAGATGCATAATTTTCTAAGTATAGGAAAAACTTGATTCTTCTCAAGATATCAGGCAGATAAAAAATGAGATAAATTATACTACAATTTCATATGTCTAGTGAAAAACAGAAAGAGACAGAATATGTTTTCCTAGGAAGTAACTTGATAATTTAGAAAGGAAACATCAAATTAGTGAAATTCTAATACATTAAAAGATCACTGATTAAATGGCTAGCTAGTAAACTGAACAAGAAGCCTCCAACTGTGACAAAAAGAAAAATGTGGGATAAAACCAGGAAAAGATTTGAGAGATATTTCCATAACTCCATTTAGTATAAAAGACACCAATGAGGAAAAGAAAGTGACTACTATGTGTATGTTTAGAGGCATGTTTTGAGCCCTTAATTCAAGTGTGGACTTCTGGGGAGGAGCATACTGTGCTTATCTTATAACCAGGCTATAAAGCTGCGTAGTAGGTGACAAGGATGGCATATCACTAACAATACCAATTTTGAAAATAAACTGCAATAAGGCATAATTTTATGAGCCACAAGAGTTTGTTGCAATAAACAGATGCTGTAACCTTGAGCTAACAAGGGGAACCTTTTGAGGGTCATTGAAAGGAGGAAGATACTTTAATGAATTCTGCTACTGCTGTCTGATTTACTACTGAGATATATCCAAATGTATGAACTGATTTTCTTTAGTGAGCTAAGAAAAAAAAATCAAACAAAAGCAACCTAGCAAAACAACCATGCCTTAAACTAACTTTTCAGTAAACTCTTTCTTTACATGGCTATTTGGAAAGCACATATTCTGACCGTGAGGCTTCGTTAGAACAAATACCAAGCAAGTTAAGATAATCTTCAAACTACCTTTTGAGCCTTTAGTCATCCAACACGAAGTCACTGAGCTAATTATTATGAGGCATTCTGTGTTGGTCCGAAATTGGCCTATCATAATTTAAAAAAAACACAAAACAATCAATCCCAGTCATGTTTCTCAACACATAAGTAAATATTAACAGGGTGAAGTTTCAAATAAATAGTTTGTACAAGTCTTACTCTTCACCTGTCTACCTGAGAAAGCTGTAAAATCTTCTTTGAATGAAATTCTATGCATAGTGTAGACAACAACAGTGTATTACAGAAAGAACTAAGTTTTCTCTAGTTGAAGAAGTTTGAAGGTGAGAATGGGAAAGTACACAAACCTTTGACATAAACACTGACAAATTCATATTAAATGAAGCGTGTCATAGATAAAAAGCAAACCTCTCTGCACCCCTCCCCATGAACCTTCAAGCCTCCCAAAAGCCCAAATCCTATATCTTTCTTTGCCACCTCTCAGTTCCCTACCAAATCTTTTACAGTGTTGCTGCCTTCCTCTCCACCATCCTACCCCAATCAACCAACTCAACCCTCAAGTTGCAATTAATCCAATCTGTCATGTTTTACACTGAGCCACATCTACTTTCTAAGTCTGCCCTGTTCCTGCATCACTGTCATGCAACCAACACCTGGCTCCATAGTCCAAATCTTCCTTGGAATCCACAGTCTTTGCAACCAGAATGTGTTGTACCTCTACATGCCTTGCCTCCTTGCTTGTGTATCTTCCTGTAAGGGCTTAGACTAAGGACCATTTTGAGGGGGGAACTGTGCTGTCCATGCAGAATATTAGGCATGATCTTGCTGGCTGGATATGCCTGGCATCAGAAGGCAGTAGAAAGGCTATTATGTGGTACTGTGAGCAGGACTTGGAAAGCTCTCCCTAAAAGGTATCTGCCCATCGGCACTATGGGCCACTTCCTTCCCACTGTGGCACTTAATAGTCTGCTCCGTGTTTCAGGTATGTAGTTTTGCTTCTTGTTGGTATCTGATAAAATGAGAGAAGGCACAGGGGTGCAGAGATCATTGAATGTCATCCAGAGTGTTAGAAAGTCACCTATTGCTCACCCATCACCAACTGGACTATTTTCCATTTAGGAATACACATAAATCAAGAGATGTGCACAACTAATGTTAAAAAAATGTACAAATCATGGCCTTACTATTATTAACACATTAACATGACTAATATATCAAAAGATCTGGAGACCTTACAGACAACAAAGATTTGCAATAGTGTGATCCTTTCTTGGACAGATTAATCTTCTGTTTAATTCCCATTTCACCTGAGAGGTTAAATCCTATTCACAGGGAAAGGAAAGCACTGGCAACTCATAAATATATGCACTTACACAAAAGCAATTCCAAATGCTGACCTATAGATTTTCAGTCAATATAATGGCTTGTAAAATCTGGAGAATTATATTAAAAGCACAGGAAGTCTATGTTCTTGTTTCTAACAGGACAATATTCTTGAATAACTTCAGAAGGAACCAGTGGCATGTCCTTAAGTAATTAACAGTGTTTTCTTATTCTTTCTATGCTTCTCTTGGACCACTGTTATATTTACATACTGCTGGTAGAAATTAACACACCATTAAATGCAACAAACAATCAGGATGAAAGAAAAAAGGTGAAAACCCAAAATAAAACCAAAAAGACATATAAAGATCAAGAAATCTAGGTCATAACTTTTCCTGTTCTTTACAGAGTTCTTTACAGAAAATACAGGGGAGAAGCAAGGAATATAACAAAGACTGCCAACAGCAGCAAATGCCTTCAGGACAAGACAAATTAAAACAAACTTTTGAATGTTTTGATGGGAAACATAACTCTTGCTCAAAGGACAGACTGTCTTAGAACAGTTTTCTATTATTTAGGCCAAAGTGCTTAACAGAAAGCACCTCAGAATAAGAAATGAAGAGAGAAGACTGGGACATTTTGTGGAATCACCAAATGTAGGTTTAGCACAATGAAGGAGGGCAGTAAGGATACCACAGTAAATTCATATTTGTCACTAACAATCTATAAAGATGAGAAAAATTGTCTTAAAGCTGGATATGAAGAGTATTTGCATGCATGAGATATGCTGGTGAAATGATGTGCCTAATTCAATAAGTGAACAGATAAGAAACAAGCTAAATATTTGCATGTTAATGCAAGGGATCTGGAAAGAAAAATATGGGAAATGTAGGCAAGTTAAGGGATGAAGAGAAGTAAGATGAGATAGCAATCACAGAATGATAGAATGCTGTGAGAGCATGAGTTTTAATGAAAGACAAGACCAAAGGTGAAACTGCCCAGGTCCTAACAGCAACAGCACAGAGAAAGAAAAAAAAATATAACAGAAAATATTTATGTTTGGGCCAAATTAATTTTGAAGGAGTTGAGACCTGGGAATATTGGGAGTTATTCTAGTTCCTTAGAACCAAATGTGGATAATTAGTAGACAGAATTTTCTGACAATGTGAAAGAAACTGATTGGACTACAAATTTTGCTGCAATGAGATAATTCTCAGAAAGCACATAGTGTTAACAATGGCAAGATCTCTTAGCAACAGCATGCCCAGAAGACCCCCTAAAACCAATAGTGGTGCTGCTCAGGATGCTCCTAAAGCAAGGCTCTTTATTGCCAGTTTCACTCTGTAGGTATTGTGTTCAGTATCAAAAACAGAGAGGAAAGAAGCACTAATGAATCCAACTAGAAATTTCATTTAAATTATCTCATGATATAATATGGAAGGTTTCTTGAATTTTTTTAATGAAGATTGATGATATTAGTGTACGTGGACAGTCTTTCAGAGGTGGGAGGAGAGATATTCCCAGCACCGTCAACAGTGCTAAATACTGTGCCAGTAGCAAACTTAAGGAAATACTTTTTATTAGAAAAAAATAAATAAATCTTGTGGTATTCTAGCCTGGAACCACCCAGAGAATGTGCCTCAGACTCTTTTCTGCCCTCAAACATGAAGAAAGCATCTTAAAGCCAGTCTAAGCAGGAGAAATCCTGCTATGTCAAGATCATAACAGATTCCTTTATCTCCCATGAGAGAGGCAGACAGAGTGACTAGCTGAAGCCCCCAGTCTCTCTTCCTCTCTCTGTTATATATAATGTATCTTAATACTGTATAATATTTTATCCTTTCAGAACACTGTTCCATTAATGCAAATACTTATATTTTCAAGTCAACATACTCTCATACCCATAATCCTGTATTCTGATAAGCTTTTTAAATGACCTGACATACAGGAAGTTAAGCTCTCCTGGCCATTGGAACAGGTGTTGAGCTCCCCATGACACCACACCAAGTAAATGACAGGGTAACAAGTTGTGCCTCTACAGGAGCAGCAAGCCTGGTAGCGAGTGATACTGCATATATTCAAAGAGGAAAAATCATTCCCTGACTGTCATAGACCACTGTGAAAATTCTACAGCAAGAAGCATGTCTGAATCCCAAGAATTCCCAAAGGAAAGCTTTTATAGTGCAAAATAATGCAGTGAATGCCTGGAGGGGGAAAAAAAAAAGAAAAATATATAATCATTTTAAAGGCCATCCCTGATGCACTGATGAACTAGAGAGTGTGACCAAAAAGCAAACAGGTAACGAATTATGGAATAGGATTTAGAGTATATGCAGCAGATTGGAAGGCTATGGAAGATACGCATAAGACACTTGAGGAATTACATGAAAAACAGTGCAAAAAAACAGAAAATATATGATAAAGTCCTTTAAAGATACATAGGTCAAATACAATAGTACTGGTATATAGCATAGTTACTGCATGTACTTAGTCTACAGATAAAGTTACAAGCCAACTACAAAGAGAAGGAAAAATGACCAACAGAAAATTATTATAAGAAAGATGCAAAATAACACCTATCAGGAAATTATTAAATATGAAGTATAGCTGTCATTTATATTAGATAAGAAATAATTTGTATTTTTTATATCCCATTGTTTGCCTTTTAATCACCGTTGAACAGCATTACACTTGCTAAATATCAGTGTCTGGACTCAAAAACCCTAGCTAACAAATCCACTATTAAGTGACCTTGTGCAGATGGGAAAGGATAAGTGAATTGTTCCCTGGAAATTACCAGGAAGAAGTGAAATCTAAAGGTATCATTCATAAAGAAGAGGATTGATACATCACACAGAAAGCAATGGACAGCCCTTAGAACTGCAGTAATAGAAATGAGAAAAAATCCTCTTGTACTTGGGGATTAAAAATTGAAACTTCAGCTATGCACTAGAATCTCATCAGCTGAGAACAACCAAGCAGGAAGAAGGCACATTTTCTAATTTATCACTGGATGAGTATGAATGACCAATATGAGGGAGCTTCAAAGGAAGCAGTCTTAAGCCAGTTAAGTATTTCTGGTAGATGCAGGAAGGCTAGATAGAAAAGATAGGGTGGATCCCAGATAAAACATTGCAGACCATTCTGTTCATTTCGTTCAACAGCACTCAGTTCACACCATGACACACTGGAGAAGTACCATGTATGATACTTTTCCTATGTATCCTATCATGCATTATAGAATACATAGGAATCATGATATCCTATCATGTAAGATACTCAAGCCATCCTGGAAAGAGAAGGGATCAAAAAATATCTCTCTGTCTACCAAAATGTAAACTGAGAGAAGACATATTGTGTTACTCACGGAGATAAAAAATGACTTGGAAGAAGATGATTATTTTACTAATAAAGATGATCTAGACACAAGAAAAAATATGTAAATAAGATGCTTCTAGAAATGAGATAAGCATATCTGTCAGCTGTAAGGGAGGAGTTCACAGTTTCCTTAATCAGAAAACTAGCTGAGGAAGCAAACAAACCAAAATTTAACTGACCAAAAAACCCCAAAAAGAACACCAACCAACCAATCAATCAAACTCAAAACAAACAAACAAACAACCTCCTCCAAAACTGACACACAAAGAAAAAAACAAAAAACCCCAAACCCACAAAATGTCTAACCAACCAGCCAAAAACCACCACCAAAACCCTACAAAAAAACCCAAACAACAATCAACCAAAAGCCCCCAGCTTTTCAGAAGAATGCAGTACTGGAGGAGGTAATATGTGATACCTACAGAGAGAGATTGGACTTGATGACCAACAATACCTCTTATAGCTGTCCACATTCCTGAATATCATGCACTATTTCCTTTTTAAGGAATTGTCAAAGGACATAATGTTTTGCCCTTCACAAAGCAATAAAGAAAGCAAAATCTATTTTTTCAAAATGTAAAGTTATTAAAATAGTTGTCACTAACCTAGACAAATGACTGAATATATTTTGGAAGATAATTAGATCAAATCAAGATTGTAGCTGAAAATAGGAGAAGGATTATTTACCAGATCATGTAGTGACAGGACAAGGAGCAATGGCTTCAAATTGAAAGAGAGAATGTTTAGATTAGACCTAAGGAAGAAATTCTTTACTGTGAGAGGCACTGGAACAGGTTGCCCAGAGAAGCTGTGTATGTTCCATTCCTGGAAGTGTTCAAGGCCAGGCTGGATGGAGCTCTGAGAAACCTGGTCTAGTGGAAAGTGTCCCTGCCTGTTGCAGGAAGCTGGAACTAGGTGATCTTTAAGATCCCTTCTAACAAAAAATATTCTATGATTCTATAGAAGGTTATAAAACTGCCTCCTGCGTTATCGGGGCACACCAGAATGAAAAAAAACCAAACCAAACCAAAACAAAAAACCCTCACCAAAAAATAAAACACCAAAAAAACCCAAAAAAACCAAAGCAGGAGTGAAGGATGACAAAAACTTGATATATTTGTCAGCAGGTAAGGTGGATACAACTGTACAGGAAACCACCATGCAGACACTGAGATTGGCAGGGGTGGAAGTTCTTTGAAAGTAAATGGAAGAGTACATTTTAAGTCTGTTTCCCTGGAGTTGGAATTTCCTAACTAGTTGATGTCCCAAAGCTGAGAAACTTGCAAGCTCTCAACAGAGCTACAAGGCACACTTTTTCTTCTGAGCTTGTGGAGAGAGAAAAAGAACAGAGAAATTATACATCTGCTCTGGAAAGTCATTTATTTTACTAGTGTGCTTTCTGGGGAATATGTATTGTTGAAGTGGTATGGTTATTCCATTACAATGATCATTACAAAATTAAATTCTGTAAGAGAAGCCCAACAACAGGAGGAAAGGCTATTCATTCTATTCATTTCTGTACACAACATTATCTGAAAAGAATGTTGAATTATTAGCTCCTTAGTTTTATACACTTGTCAATTCCCAAATGCAAACGGACATCAATGCAGGGATTGATATTCTCCCTTCATTTCTGAGCTGGTACTTGGGAAGTATTAGTTGACACATTTTACATTTCCAGAAATCAGTGACAAATAAACAGAACAAACATTATTCCCTGAAACAAAGTAAACCATCTAGTTCTGAAGGAAACAACAAAACAAAGGGATTGCCAGTCATAGATATTTTGAATGAAAATTGAAACTACATGAAAAGTGAGAATTTCTACCTTGAGAAACCTATGGTTATGTACAATTGTTTCTAAATCCAACTGAAATGAATACTTTTTCTCATGGTTCACACACAGAGCACAGATAATGTATGCATATAGAAATAAGAATAATTATTAGAGGAACCACACAAATAGAAAAGCCACTCCTCATAAAAGAAAAAGTGTTGCAGTACTCTCAGCAACAGTTAGCAAAAGCAAAGTGAGTCTATGGGAATCCAGCTGGGTGTATTCTATTGTGCACAGGTACTGATAAGCATCAGGAGTCTATTGTATTATCTTTGTTTACACAATTGAAATCAGTACAGGTAGAAAAAACAGAATTTGGCAATCTGACAGTGTCTTCTAATAGCAGCTATAAGACACATGGGGACCTGCAAAGACTTGGTAGAATCTCCACTGATGGCTGTTTCAAATGCTGAATGCATTCGTAGCCATCATCCACTATTCCTTTCCACTGCCCTCTTTCCTGTGTTGCCTCCCTTCCCACAGTTTCACTTAATTTAATTTGAACTCCTAAATTCTCTTTCTTGTTTCCCTCTGAGGATTTTTATCAAGTTGCAGTATTTTAAATATTTTTATCATATTCTTTGTACTTGAAGATTGTTAGGTTGGAATCATGACATATAGTAAGTAGCTCTTTAGGGAGCCCATGAACAGAATGCTGAAAAAAAAACTTTTGTTAGTTTCAGAGATATTGTCATTATAAGTGTTCACCAGAAAAAAAACTAATAGAAAAATTAACATCGCAGTATTTAGCTTCTGGATCTGATTTTATAGAATCAGTCTCCTAAAAAGGAAATCCTGAGATTTTTCTCTCTCCTGGGGTACTGCTATTTACATATTTTGGCTACAGCAATCTGTGAAGAACAGGAAGAGACTCATGCATCTGTTTAGCTTTCTGAGAGGCAGCAACAGTTTCCAAAACATAAATTACATCGGTTCCTTCTGAAATTTGCAATTATTTACAGTACTTCAAATAGAGGTTCTTTTACTTGAGCTGAGAAGCTGCATAAGGTATATGAAATTGCTATCTAGTTTTCATAAGAGATGAAATTCACTATCAGCTTAATACAAAAGGAATTGGGTGTTCTGCAATGAGGTGAGTAGTGAGTAAGGATGTTAATTCAGAATCAACAACTTAAGGTACATGGTAAGCAAACACTGAATATTTCTCTCCATTTTCAATGATCTGCCAGATCTTGTGGTGAATAGATCAACACAAATCATCCCATGAACATTTTTAATCCCATCAGATTTTTGAAACAGTAGTGCATGTACAGCACAGGAACAAAAATCACTACATAATACTCTGCTCAAGTGTTTTCCACTACCTTTCTCTTATATGCAGTCCATAGTCTAATTAAAATGTAGGAAAGAAGCTGAAGTTATTAGCCCTTGAAAGAATCTCAGAGTAATACTGAGCATAATGCTTACTTACAAAGAACTAGAGATCCTCTATGGAATTATGGCAGCATGCATGAAAAAACCTTAGCTGATTTAGGCCTGTAAGCCTCAACCAAGAAACCAAACTGGCATTAATATAAAGCCACAAATGTTAGCAGTGAGTGAATCCTCAGCCATTTAAACACCACTGTCCACCAAAGTAAAATAAATTCTCTGAAGATCTGCTCTCATACAGAGATTTAAGAAACAAATCTTGAGACATGAGCTAATGTGGAGAATCAGTGTAAATCCTATGGTTTTCAAAAGAGCATTTGAGGAAAAAAATCTGTATATTTAAAGCATTATCTCCACTTCCTTTGGTTATAAAAACACCCTAGAACAAAGCCAAGCCTGAAAGAAAACCTTGCATTTTCAAAAGTGTCTATTACTATCAACAGGGAAATAAAAATCAGGGACCATGAGCTTACTGTAAGCTGTACACCAGCTGGTATATTTTCTCCAGCCTTTAAGTACTACTATCAAATTCCTTTTCTCTATAAGAAATTTCGTCTCAATAGAAGTTGAGCAATTTAGATATTTGTGACAAAGAAAGTTGACATCCTGCTTCAGAACAGCAGCTCCATACAACTGCCAGATATTAGGCAATCATGCCTAACAATTCCACAGCATGCATAAAATACAATGAAAATATCTTGGGAACTCACTATATCCTTTTGATTGTGTTTAAATTAACAATCTAGACTCTGAAGCAAAATGTTTTGTCCAGTTGGAATCTGAAAAATTACTTAACTGAGCCAGTAGACAGCAATATGTGTCTGTGTCCTATGTGTTCATGGCACTTTTGTATCTGAAATGCAATGCACTGCCTATAGAAATTCTTTGCAGATAGCCATAAGGGCTCAATGCTCAACATAATGACCAGATTTACAACAGTACCTCCATTCAAATAGCAAATAAAGCAGCTACATTTCCAGTAGAGTTGTATTCAAGTGCTGCAAGCTCTCCTAATACACTGCTTTTGACAGTCTGGTCTCAAATACTTAACAACCAAATGAGTGCAGACAAATTGAAAAAAAACCCAATCAGAATTCGTATTAACTGTCATTGAGGGAAGAGTGGCCTGTCTGAAAGTTGGGGAATAAGAACTGACAAAATGCTTTAGCTGATGATAACCAGGTCCACTTCAAAAGGGAACATCCTCCCTAGAGTCCCTCTCCCATAACTGTCTGTGCTTCACAAGCATGAAAACAAACATTATCTTACTCCATCCCACACTCTTCTACACTGGATAAAGAACTATTTAGTCAATAAATGACTGACATGTTGGCTCAGTGTATATGTCTCTCAAATGAAAAGGACATGTCAACAGCAATAGCCTGCCCCTACAAATCTCGTTTCAGTGAGGCTTTGTACTTTCCTTTGCTATTTCTGTGCTGTTAGAGAAGCTTTATTCTACAACAACCTGCAATTTTAATGAGCGTGTTACATTACCAAAACTATTAATGGTGATCTTTTACATCTATTCTGTAAAACATATCAAAATAAAATGCATTACAAGCAGAACAGAGGACATATAGACTTGTCAAACTGCTTCTTCTAGTGCTGCTCAATCTAAGAGAGGAAAAGCTGATTGACATTTTCGCAGTCTCCTTAGTACATAGCAGAACCTGGGACCTTGAACAGCAGAAGGATTCTGGCTGGAACTACAATGGTGAGCATTTGGACTGTGTACACACATCATCATGTGGAAATCTCAGCTGTCTCAATATTGGAAAGATCCTACAGATGCTAGAGCCAAGTATTTCCCAAATATAATTGCAAAGGGTAAAGAGCAGTCAGAAACATTGTTAAGAACTATTATCATCATTATGATTCCAACTTTCTCCCTCTGAGGATCAGCTGGAGTTTGTAAGGAGAAAAAAAAAAAGCAACATATTTTGTGAATCTTCTAAAAAACATTCAGATCTCAGTGCTTTCTCTCCTAAATCTCATATGCCAAATGGCATGTATAAAATATATATTGAAGCAGTCATGTATGATTTTTTGACAGTCTAATGTAATTATAACATTTTATGTTATCTGATGGAAAACTGAAACTGTGAAATAACCTAGTATCTTGGTCAAATGTGAAATTTTGCATATAAGAGGATTTGTAAAAAATTTTCAACAAACCCAACATAGTTTTATATTTAAAGACTAAACATGAATTTGAAAATACCATATTCCTTACACTGAAATAGAACAAGAATTGGAGAAACACAGTAACAATTACCCATCAAATACATGCTCCTATGTAAGTATCAACAGCAAAATAAGGAGTAATGTTTCATAGTCGCCTTCACTGTCCTTCTGCACTCTTAATATGGTCATTTTCAAAACTTCTCTTTTTTATTTTTCTGTGTACTGTCTTCACAAACAAGTATAGAATTTTGTTCTTCATCATCACTTTCCTCCCCATCAGAAATGCTGAATATGAGAGAACTCTGGCCCTTAACTGAATGAAAAAATATGGAGAAAAACTGTGGCAGACCAAGGAATGAAATCCAGATGTTTCAAACTCACAGGTTTAGCCAATGGAGAGGATTTAGTCAGCAGTGAAAAGCACTGGACCTCAGGGGTTATGTATTGGAAGCAATGACTAAACTACAGAAGAGGGAATACCAAAGAGACAGTAAAGGAATGGCTATTAAGACTTAATTAGCTCCGTTGTTCTCTCCAAAAGTAAAATCACTTACAAACACTGAAGGTGCTTTTAATACCTTAAAATGATATATGAAAATTCTAACTTTACAAGTTAAAACTGTATTTTGAATAAGAACATCACAAGATCTTACAAAGAAGAGCTCATCTACTTCAATACCACTAGAGTGTCTGAAAAAATTTCAATCAAGCTCCAGATCACACTATGCTACTACAAGAGTCTTGGCAAGTTTTTTGCAATGACCATATAGAAAAGGTGGACTAGGACAGGTTTTCATTTCTACATGTCTCAGGGGTGAAAGTTTATAGCCATAAATAAATGCTCTACCAAGCTACTGTGAGTTATTGAGTTTCCCTAGACTTCATGTTGGATTCACACTTTCAACATCTATACACTTCCACTAATTTGTAATTTTTGCTGTAATGCTGCAGTGCCTCATCTTTGCAGGTGATACCAAGTTATCTATCCCTCAATAAAGAAAACTCTGCAATAGCAGAGCTAATGCCTGACTCATGTGAATAACTGAATAGCTCAGAATGTTGTGAAGATAATGCAAATAAGACAAATAGCAATATTTGGATCTTCTTTGTTCACATTTATGTTATCCTGTTTCTAACATGGACAGCTGCTGTGTTACTTGCTTGATTCTATGATCATCTTACTCTGAATGAGAAATATGCTTGGATAATCATATGTACTGAAGAAAGGAGCAAAACTGCCACGTTTAGACTGTAAGTCTTCCAATTCCAGTCTTCCAGTTCTGGTCAACACAATTTATCCTGGATTGTATAGTTTTCAGTTAAAACAATAGAATGAAAGAAATATAATATTTACCAATATTACTTACAAATACTTTTGAAAAGCAGCACAATAAACTTCATCAAATGCTGCAGGAAAAATCGAAGAGATGGTTGGGTAAAACATGACCATTGATGACAGTCTGGTGAAATCCTGAGAATCAAATGGATTCCTAACTAAAAGATAATAGGACTCATTGCACAACTACCCAGGCAATAACAGAATATATTTGTACAACATTCTTCACACAATTCCTTCTGACTTAAGCTTCAGATAAGCTGATACCAATTTCATTGACATAATGAGAACAAAGAAAATAAATCAAGTGAATAAATCCAGAATGATCTTTAACTCTTGGATAAAATTCATTTAGACAGTGTATCAACTCCTATGATGATTTATATCAGAGACTGAGATGTATGCTGTTAAAGCTAAATTTAATCTTAGGTTTCTGAAGGAAAATCGGTCTCCTCTTAAAACTGAGGCAGAAGCAACATGCTTCTGAATTTGTAGAAGAAATGATTGAAAGAAAAGAGTGCTTTTCCATGGAACTCAAAAATAAAGGCAATTTCTTTGGGATACAGATGCAATACAAGTCAAGAAAAAGACACAACTCAAAAATTTCCTGGATATCCAACAGGCTCCAAAAAATAGTCCTGTTAATATCACACTTGTGAGGCAAGTGAAATAGAGTTAAAGGTATTTACAGTACTTAAAAGTGTAATATTAAGGAAAATAAGCTGTTTGAAGGTATCTCCCATCAATAGGACATTCCCAAGAGCCCACAGAAGGACAGCTTTTCCAACAGTTTTGGAGGGTGAATATGGACTGAATTGGTACTACAGTAGTACTTCATTATGAGAAGCAGTGGGGCAATAATATGAATGTTATTTCCCCATGAGAATAAAGTAAAAATAGAGCTATATACACAGTGAAAATAGGAGAAAGGAGTCTGGCATAAATAGCTACTGATCCAACATATTTTTAGACAGACCGGATAGTACAATGTTAGGGCAGCTACATCTTCCCCTTTGCAAAAGGTCTGTTCCTGGGACTTGTGAATCTTCTTGGAAATGTCACCACTCCTAATTTGCGGGCCCCAGGAGTCTTAGAAACAGGAAGGAATATTGTACTTCTCAACAGGCAGATGATAAGAGACCTTTCTGAAGTGCTTTCTCCTTCTGGAACAGCAGGTAGACTTCTTTTCCATTTTTTTTTTTCCCCTCTAGGAAGTTACTATATCCAATATGGTAACTTCCCAATACAACAACAGCAAAAAAAGCAAATAAACAAAGCCACCCCACCATCAAGCAAACCAAAAAAAACCAACAAACACCACAGTGAAAGCTATCACAAATTCTATTTCAAATTTTGTAGGTTTATACAGCCAAGTGCCTAACTACATGAGGTTTGGGGCAACTCTGGAAACAACCTTTTAATAGCAGATGACACAGAATGTATCAAAGGAACAAAAATGAGGAACACAGAATTCTAGCCCTCAACTAATTACACTTGAATGAAGACATTTGGCCTCTCTCTCTTTCACCTGCTGACCTAAAATTGATGCATCATTAGCAGATCTGGTAAGACCACTGAGCCTGGAAACCATTGTTAACTACTGCCAGAAGATATCTGCAAAAATATTGTCCCCAAAATGTCACAATAGCCCTTCTTAAGAGGTGAATCAGACTTCAAACTGGTGCTTTGCTAGAGGAAATGCTCATTTATAGAGTTCAAGTTAAACAAATCTAATCAGGTGCATTAAGAAACAGCCCTTAAAACATTCATGCAATGAATCAATTCATTGTCTGAGATCTTCAGGTGGCATCTTCAGTTTCTGCTTCATCAAATCAAGTGCCATAAGTGACCATTTTCGTGTTTCATTTTACCCCCTACCCTTTCAAATCCATCTAGACTAGACTTCTTGGAAACATCACAAGTATTCTGTTCAAAACATGGCTGCCCTGTGGTTCATCTCTCCAAGGTAGTCCAAGTAAGATCCATCCTTCTATTCAAAATCTAAGTATTTACCCATTTTGGAGACCCACAAAATTTTTATTCAGTCTCTTCTAGATAATGGAAAGTCTGAAAAACAAAACCATAGTAAACCAAAGCAATCATAGTGCAAATCTATCCTGGAGCTGTGGAATCCTTGAGATACTTCAATTTGACTGAAAGCTTCTGAGCAACCAGATTGAAATCGGTTTTACTTATGTGGTAGCTAAGTCCAGATGACCTTCCAGCCTAAATTGATTCTAAGTGCCACAAAGTAAGGGTAAAGTAGAGAGTTCAACAGGTGCTTTACAGCACTTAATACAAGCAGCCTTCAACAAAATCTAAGAAAATACTTCAGGAAGTATGATTGAATGCAATGATTGAGAGCAAAGGCTCTAGTGCTCTGCCTACAGACAATCCCACAAGGAGAGGGAGGGAAGCTGGAAACCAGTAGGAGTCTTCCCATGCTAACAATGCACACACAAAAGACAGGTGGTCTCACAGAATATCATTCATTGATGTGCTCTGAAATTCTCAGATCTCAGGGCAGGCATGAGCATCAACTGCACCTTGCTGAAAACGGCAGCACAAATTCCAAACTTTCAGAAAGGAAAGACAAAGATCCATAAATGAGAGCATAGACATAAAAGATTGCTGGATTTCAGATTATAAATGCCAAAGAGAAACTCCTCCTGAGCATTGTCTCAGTTGTGAATTATGTTTCTGAAGGTGCATTAGACAGCTGCTTGCCAGTTAAGTATTATACTTCAAAAGGAGGAACAGACCCTTCTTTCCTGCTTAGACAGAGCAATGAGAAAAGCAGTAAGACATCATCTACTTTATCACTTCCACCACAGAAGATTATAAAATAGATCCTATGCTTTTGGTAAAAAAATAGAACTATTGCAGGACTGAATTCCTTGTGGATATTGGGTACCTTTGTCACAGGGCTGTTGAGCACCAAAACAAAATCTGAGGACATCTTGAAGGCACTGTGCAACTGAGCAAGAGAACTCCAAAGATAATGCACAGCTACAGATGATAAGATTTTCTCTTATCGCAGTGTCAAACCTAGTTTACTATATATAGTTTCAGTTGTTTATTCAATATGCATGTGCACTTCTGAAATAAGGGTGTGTTAATGTTCACAGATGAGTGCGGCCCATGAGTAATTCTGACTCATTCTGTAATTCCAGTGCCTCCAGGGCAGTTTCTGTTTGAATGGCAATATATGGGTACATGAAGTAATCACTGAATACTGATGAGATTATGCTTATTTGTGCTGAAAATTCACTTCTGTGGATGTGTTTATAACCACCGTTATACAGCATCACAGCTGAGTACATGACAGTACAGAAAAGAGTAAAGCAAATTTCATAGCATGCATCGGCAAATACACGAATTTGACTCTATTCACTCTCCTCAGTCATGACATCCAATGCATGCAAAGTTTCCAAGAAGAAGATTTTACAAAAAGCCATGCAAGGATTTAAAAAAACCCTGAAACAAACCTGAGCTGCATTTTAGTTACTGATTTAATTATTCTAATATATAAATACCATCAATTGGCTGTGTTTTCTTTGATTATTATTATTGTTCTACATATTCAATCTAAGCAATATTTATAATTGAACTTGGCAAACATCGTGAACATAAGAGTTCTTAACTTTCAAGATGCATGCAAGCAAGCATAGATATTTGCCTTAGAATCTGATAATTAAGTATCAGACAACTCAACCTTATCTACCAGAAATGTTAGGTAAATTTTAGTTAAATAAATCTTTTCAGGATTTTCTATGAAAATATATGTTCATACATATAAATACATATACATACGTATATAAACACATCTATGCATTGATTTATATGTATATGCAAGTCAAAACACACCCCTCAGGTTACATTTGCTACATCACTGCTTCAGTGAAACTCAGGAAATGGTTTACAGCACTGCTGACCTTACATGATTAGTTCTGAAGGGTTTGCTTCTTTGTCACACTGATTTGTGGCAATCACCTTGCTGTGCTAGAGTCATAAATCTCTGTAGATATTCTTGTATTCCATTCTGTGTATTGGTATGCTATCAGAAACAGTGATGATCATTTAACTAGTGTGAAAAGAAGGGGAATGCTTAAGAGACACTAAGGAGTTTGTTGTTCTCTGTTCAGATATTTATGACTATGACTAGAGATAAAAAATATAAATTACATTTACATATTTATGAGCATTTTTATGCAATATCTTCATTTCAATTAAAATGCCATCAATAGCCCTACACTACTATAATGCAAGTCAGAAATCTAACTACAATACACTTCTTTTTATCTTTTTCCTAAAAACTTCCTAAATTAAAGCAATTAAGAGAATACGGCATGAGCAGTGCTGATTGATAAACAATGAAAATAGTCTGCACTTAGGTGCAATTACAAAATTGTAAAAAACTAATCTATTATGCCATAAGACCTAAAGATATCTTTCTTTGTTTTGAGAAGCAGAAACAACCTTGTGAGAAAATGCGTGGGCTGCAGAACCATGCAATGCAAATTGAAGAGTGCAGGCAGAAACTCACCTCTAGCTTTGTTCTTTGTAGCAGCCACTGGAAGCAAGGAAAAGATTGCACAAGAAGAAGAGAACAAAGATAGATTAGACAGAAGTTTGAGCAAGTAAGAATACAGAGAAACTTTATCGATTCAAAGCTAACAAACACCGTTTTTAGGACTGTTTGACCTATTTATTTGA
Organism: Acanthisitta chloris; assembly: GCF_000695815.1. Taxonomy (NCBI): domain Eukaryota; kingdom Metazoa; phylum Chordata; class Aves; order Passeriformes; family Acanthisittidae; genus Acanthisitta; species Acanthisitta chloris. The sequence goes on from NW_008685284.1 coordinate 104,812, forward strand.
GACACTGTGGTGCTATGAGATAGTTCAGATCTATGATTCTGCCAGGAAACCTGCGTCGAGAACTTTGAAAATATATCAGAAAACACAGTCCAAAACCATGGCAAGGAGTGCAGAAAAACCACAGAGCATTAATCACAAGTAGGTGAGGGCATATATACGCACATTTGTGAATTCTAAATCTTACAGCACATTTTGTTTGCCAAAAGTACATTCTGAAGCACCTAAATCTTACATCATTCTCTTACTCCTATTTCTTGAAACATCATTCTTTTGTGAAGCTGATGTAAACAAACACCAGTTAAACTGCAAGTACTCCAATGACTATGTCATATGATCATTGTTTTTCTTCACTGAAGCCTGTATCTTCAGATGTTCTTTCACCCCAATGGAGCCTGCAAAGTGACAGGAGCAGATGATAATTTAACAAAGAGTGATCAGTGTCCAAGCTCAGGGGAAAAGGGGCAGACACTACAGCCTTCCTTGAGTTTTCAGAAGCCACACAGTTTCCTGCTATTAGCTCCATATGTCCAACAGGGTAAGAAAACCAAGCATAGCAGCTTAAAATGTTCCACTAACATCTGCCCTATCACCAAAGTAAAGAGAATCATTATTTTCTGCTTTCTAAGGCTTACGGATAATGTTGTTGATAAACAATAGTAATTACAACCAAAGTTAGAATGGAATCACCCTGTTAGCTGTAGATTATGCAAAAGATACTAACCATAACTATCTAAAGTCAAGGGCACTCAGAAAAGGCATTCATTCAAGAGCATCTCCATGAAAAAGATACCTCAGAAAAACCCCAAATGTAATTCCTCTTCTATCCCTTCTTGTAAGACAGAACTACATTAACAATTCAAAGGCAGCTACATTTGTGACCAAAAGACATGAAAGTCAAGGAGAAAGACCAAATCCCCTTTCTGCTCTCTTTGCTTATCCTGTTCATACTGAAAGGGGCTTGTTTGTTTATTTTTGTGGGGATTTTTGGATTTCATTTTGGTTTTAGTCTGGTATGTCACCAATCAGTCTTTACTAAGATATGTAAGGAGAGCATAGCAGCAATGGCCAAGGTGCCATACATGAAGAAATTGTTTAAAAACGTATACCTTTAACTTACAGCGTCAAAAATGTCAATTGACTAGTTTTTTCCTCTCTTTTGTGTTTATTTATTTATTTATTTATTCCCTGATCCCTCCTTTAATTCCAGATGTACCATTCTGAATTCCCATCATTCTTCTGGCAGTGAAAACAGAACAGAAATAAAAGCAGCCTCATGATGTCTGCACTCAGCATTATTCCATGAAACAGTTTTGCTTTAGGGAGGTACAATGAATGCAGACACTTCTGCAGAGCTCTTTTCAGAAGGTTGTTTAACAAGACATATTCACCTGCAAAACTGCCCGTAAATCTTGCATGTGCTAAAAATGGCTTGTGTAGTAAACAAAATTAATGGTCCCGTTCTAATTTTATAAGAAGTGAACAGTTTCTCTTTCATGCAAATATAATGCATGAGTTCATCGACCTGTTCATTTTGTTATGCTTCCCTTTCTTTTCCAGTCCTGAGAATTACAACTACATGAACACATTATCACTTCTAGCCGGAATAACCAAATAAACTTAACAAAGATCTGAAGAAAACACTCCCTCACCTCCCTACTGGAAATATAAAAGCCACAGGAGACTTTATAATTATTTAATCAGAATCAATATATATGGACTTGAATTCTTCAGAATAAATTTATATACACACTTATACGAGTACATATATACACGTATATTAAAAGAATCCACACATTCTCTGATTAGACCACTTTATTTTGAAGCATGTGCACTAGACAGAGAATTATTACCTATCATGTATCAGTAAATAAAGAAAAGATATAAATGAGCTTGTATGTTATAATTGGAAGTAGGACAGGTTACTAGGCTTGTTAGACCAATTATAACTCTCTGCAAATCCACTAATAGAGAACTAGATGACAGTAACCTTCTTAAAAATGTCATGTTCAATACTTGTAAGTTTTTCCATTGACAGCATGGTCCAATTACAAGTCAATTCGTAAAGTTCAAACTGTACAACAGCCAAATTAGCTGAAAAACGTCTATCAAAATATAATTCTGCCTACTGAAGGGAACTAGCTAGAGCTGTTTCTATCTTTTTGGTACCTAGCAAGAGGGAAAATTGTGATACACTGAGGTAGGCTTCTGTTTTTCCAAAAGTGAAAGAATTTTTCTCTCTTTCATCTTTTCTCTCCTTGTCACTCTGAGGAAAGAGAAGACATTCTTCATATCCAATATGTTTGAAAATTTGTAGCCACCTATTATTATAACATAAAAAGTCATAGAAGACAAACATAGATAAATGTTTTAAATGTGTGTCACCAAGACTGACATTTAGCAGAGGAAGGCTGAGATCTTGGTTTCAGCACCAGATATGGGATGTAAACTTTTTATGACATTGAAGTCAGTGACAGAAGACCTGTGGGTTTCAACAAACAACATTACAGTCAAGGGATCCACTTTTGTTTTAAATCTTCAGCAAGTCCATTGATTTCTCTGCATTTCACATAACACATTCCTTTTCCCCACCTAGACTTCCTTGCTTGCTGACTAAATACACAAAGTCTTCCAGGCAGTGAGCCTCCCTCTCCTTAAAGTAGTATACTTGTAGGACATAGATTGGAAACGTAGAACTAAAATAGTTTAGGACTGCCCAGTAATGATTTTTGGATACAATGTATTTGGAAATGTAGAACTAAAACAGTTTAGGACTCCCCAGTAATGATTTTTGGATACAATGTAACCTATAACCCAGAATTTGCTGCATATGGCTGGCATATACATTATTTGGCTAAATCAGGAAATGGATAAAAAGGAAAGGTAATGACTTCTGGTATTTCCCTATGTTCAGAGATTTGTGTTAAAAACCCAACCTTTTTAAGGATGTTTTTGTTTAGTTACTCTGCCTTGTCTTTCTTAGGAAATTAATTCTGGGTAGGGAGGTATACTACAGAAAAACGTGAACAGTGACCTTCGTTGGAATTTAAGGAAAATTTTAAAGGCCAGAGAAGAAAGAAAAAGTAGGAAGAAAGACCATATTCTTGGAAGTCAGGTTGAAAGGCAGACAGAGCTACTACATTTCTAGACAAGACTGAGAAAAAAAGCTTTTCAATTTTCTCCATCAAATTTAAGCAGTACTGTATTTTTGAAAGCATTTTTGGTCACAACATATGTAAAACAAAAGGCTTGGCTACTAGGGAAATGTCTGTGAGTGAGGGGATTACAGAAGAGCAAGAAGTCAAGGTCAGAGATCTCAGGGGAGTCCACTATGAGAGATCAGAAAAGGGGAGGAAAACTGTGCCAGGTCCTCAGTCATGGCAGTTAATTTTCACAGAACTAAGGATTTTAGGGCATTTTTAAGATCAGAAAAGCAACTTTGCCGTAGCTGTGCTGCTGAAACAATGTTTGTAAAAATCATTGCCTGAATGTAAAAAGCTGGATTCAAATTTCAAAAACCCTAATATACCCTTGCTCTCAAATATCAATAATATATTGCGCTTTATTTTCTGTGATATATCTTTCTGACTTCTTGCTTTTTCTAAGCCAACAATTGTTAAATTACATTCTTTGATAAATGGTGGCTACAAGTTGTTCAATATTTTCTCCACACTCTGCTGTCTCTATGCTGTTCAATTTTGTGGACATTTTTAGACAGATTTGATATAGCATTTATTTTATTTTTCTCTTACATGTGATTTATTATTCAATTTGGGGTTTTGTCTTTTGTCTTTAGAAAAGACATGTCTTTCCAATTACTTCAATAGCTCAATAAAAATAAAAAAAGAGAAAGTATTTCCCTCAGATATCCAACCTACCTAACTTTATATTTCAGAAAATAAGGAGAAAGAAAAAGGAAAGCGAAGGGTTTGAGGTTGGTCTTTTTCTCATTTTACATACTGCATGCACTAAGAATGCAGACAGAGGAAAACCAAATATAGCATTGAAAAGTTATAATGATTAAGTAGTTCTATTCAAGAAAAGAAACAAGATGAAAGTCACATTCATAAAGCACATTGCATTGATTTTCTCCTAAATACAGTAACCTACAGTTCCAGCAAATCTGGAGGTCTTCTCATCTTCAATAAAAAATCAAGACATCAGCAGTCTATAGGATGGATATATTTATTCATCAATATTTTTACTCCAGTCTTAAAACCTGTTGCTATCATGGAACATTTAAAAAAAAATTATCAGAGAAGAAGCATAAACAGGCTACCACCACAAAGAAAAAATAAACAAACCCAAAACAACAACAAAAAACCCCAAACCAAAACAAACTCCCTCTAAAAAACCCTATGCCACAACACCGCTCCCCAACATATAATGCAAATATATGTTTTCAAAACAAAATTAGTTATTTTTACACTTTCTAAATCTAGAATTTCATTTTTAATTTTAAGATGATGATGACAACAGCTGATTTTTTTTCCCCCTTTGGATAAACTGATGGATTATCACTGATCATTTAGGTCACCTAAATGCCAGCTCTGATTCTCTGACTGGAAAAGCTCCTCTATGTGACAGAAGGATTAGCAAGATCATTTTCTCCAGAAAATGCTGCAAATTATTAGGCTTTCACAGACCAAGAGACCCATTCAAAGCAAAGATACCAGTACATGCTGCAATGTAGCATGCTTCTTCACTGATTGGACTCGATGATTTTTGAGGTCTCTTCCAATCTGGCTGATTCTATTATTCTATGATTCTTCCCACCTGAAATTCTTGGTCATAATTTCAATCTCTTGCATTCAGGATAACATTGCTGCCTAGGTTTGAAGAGTGGACAACACATGACAGAGAATCATAGGATCCTGAGATTCTTTTAGCTTCAGCTACAGCTTAAAAACCTTCATATATTGTCATAGCTAAATTTGTTTCCTTCTCATTTTCCAATTTTTAATTTGTCTCTATTGCTATGACTTTGCATTTTATAGTAAATATTTTTTTATATGTAAGCTCTGCACACTCTGCTCACGGAGACTTCTAAATCAGAATGCATATATTCCTAGATAAGCCTTCCTGTCTTTATTTATATAGCCATTAAAATCTGTGCAGTCATGCATATGTAATTAAATGTAATTCAAACATGCAACCTTTTATTATTCTGTCTAGTCTATGTTCTATCTTTGCATCATTCTATCCACAAGTTCCTAAAATGACATCAGGTAATTTCCCTCAGAAAGAGACATGTTTTGGCTACTCCACTCATTGATTGATCTTCAAAAAGACAAGAACTTTTTTGGTTCTGAGAATTGAATACATTTTTGTTTCATGGTTCAAGAGAAAAAAACAAGAGAAATGCAATGCAAGTATGTAATTTTGCATTGGCAAAAAATGGATTAATTTTTAATCACAATTACAGCATTAAATGTGTATAGAATATAATATATCGAATATATTCTATATTGTAGGGGTAATGCACATATACAGTGATTTGTAGCATTTTTTCCTCTTAGAACATAAAATACAATATTGAAGATACAATTCAAAAAGAGTCAAAAATGCAAATTTGGAAGGGTTATGAAGAGGTCAACTACCGAATCCTCTGGGTGTGAAACACCATGAGTTATGTTTGGACACCTCCTAACAGATTGCCTAACATCTTGTTAAAACCTTTGATGACAGAAACTTCAAAAGCTCTCCAGGTAACCTCCTTTAGTGCACAGCTGTTTTCTCAAAGGCAAATTGTTTTGCTGACATATAACATAACCATAGAATCACAGAATCAACCAGGTTGGAAGAGACCTCAAAGATCACCAAGTCCAACCCTACTGTGGTTACTAAACTATGGAACTAAGTGCCCCATCCAGTCTCAGCTTGAAAACCTCCAGGGATGGTGAATGCACCACCTCCCCGGACAGCCCATTCCAATGCCTGATATTACTCACTCTGTAAAAGATCTCTTCCTAATATCCAACCTAAACCTCCCCTGGCAGAGCTTGAGTCTGTGCCCTCTTGTCCTCCTGCTGGTTGCCTGGGAGAAGAGCCCAACCCTCACCTGACTACAACCTCCTTTCAGGTAGTTGTAGAGGGTGATAAGGTCTCCCCTGAGCCTCCTCTTCTCCAGGCTAAACAGTCCCAGCTCCCTCAGCCTCTCCTCATGGCACTTGTGCTCAAGTTCCTTCACCAGCCTCATTGCTCTTCTCTGGACATGCTCCAGCACCTCAATATCCTTCCTGAACTGAGTGGCCTAAACTGTACATAGTAGTCAAGGTGTGGCCTCACCAGCACCGAGTACAGGGGCAGAATCACTTCCCTGTTCCTGTTGACCACACTGTTCCTGATCCAGGCCAGGATGCCATTGGCCTTCTTGGCCACCTAAGCACACTGCTGGCTCATGTTCAGCTTTCTAGCTATCCAAACTCATCATCATATGTAGGAGAATAGCCCAATTGCTTAAACCTTCTCAAACCATTCATGAATGTAAAATAACAGAACACAAACTTCTTTAATATAAACATTTGCAAATTTGAAGATTTATTCTTTCTCTTCTCCACCCAAAAAAATCACGTTCTTCCACTTTCTTAAGTTTCCCAACTTCCACTTTGTGTTCCCCGGTTTTAAAACTGTGACTAGATAATCATATGCAATTACATTTATTATGTGATACGAATCATAAAATACTGAAAAACATACAGCTCCATTTTCTTTTTTAAAAAGTAGTCTATAAATATACTAAATTTGTTCTCAATACACATTATAACTAGTATGATGGAGATCAGCAGAAGCATCTTAAAATCTAAATATCACTAGAGTTCAGGATTCCAGCTGTAGTTGATTCATATTAGCAGCCGGAAACACATAACACAGTATATTACTGTATAGCAAAACTAGAAGATGTGTATAATCAAGACCTAAAGGCTCCTCTTAAAGGCATCCAGATAACATGATTTGCCTGTCCCAAAATGCCAACTATATGCATGTTATAATGGAGCTGGACATGTAACTTCTACAAGCAGTTCAAGTTGCAAGTAAGCAATTTTATCATAAGTTGGATTTCCATACAACATCACAGAAATTTCACTTTCAAATAAATAATATAGTTTATGAGCAAGATTAAATATAATTCTTATATTTTATTTTATCAAGGTAACAGAATACCTTTATACATTCTTCTTAAAACAACTCTCAAGTAGTAGAATTAAGAACTGTCCAAGGCTGTAAGCATGGTTGTGTCAGGCAGAGAAATAAGCACTCAGTTCTGCTCTCAGATCTCTTTGGCAGTTATTTCAAAACTTAAATATTTGAAAAGCTTTGATATCCACTCACCAACTCAGACAAACTGTCAAAATTGTTCATCATGCAGAACATCTGTACACACATACTTGCTCAGCTTCTGTGTTTATGACAGGTCTCCAGAATGAGTAGAAAGGAAAAGATCCTACTAGGAAACACTTAGCAAACTACTTAGTCACAAATTGGCTGTCATTACCTAACTGAGATTGGGCACAAGCAGCTGTAAGCAGTGAGCTTCTGTTTCTTTTCACACCTGCAGATTAATGCATGCAAAACACTTGAAACTATTCCTTCTCCATTTTGCTCAACTGAAGCACAACCTGTGACATTCATGTCTCATGCAGGTTTGATTTTTTCTAATGTATATGCTATCCGACATTATTACAAATAGAAATTTCCTGAGTCTGCTATGCTTATATACGTTACTTTTCAGTCACAGCCCACAGGTGTGGACTCACACCTGTGACTTGCGAGTAACTCACAAAAGTTTAAGGATTCTTACATTTGAAAGTAAGTCCCTATATAACCTGCATGAAATCAGAAATGTATTCTAGAGCAAGGAGCTAGGAAAGCAGACAAACAGTGAGCATTCTTCTTATGCTACCTCTGCTTCAACTAAATCATCTACTGTAAGTCCTAAGAAGGTTTTGAAAAGTCAACTGGTTTTCATCACATGGTTACTTTTCCTATTTATTTATTTATTAATATCACAGTCCTTGGTCTCTCTGTATAAGTCTTACTTCACAACCATAATAGATCATCTCTATGAAATGCTTTCTTAATAAGGTTAAACTATATCTTAAGGGCTACTGGAGCAGCAACAGAAAAGTCTCACTGCCATTCCATTTTGTCAGCCAATATCCAATTAGACGCCTACTAGAGCTGTTAAGTGAAAAGCTGCCTTGGCAAGACTTCCAAAGCAATACTTAATTTTCTAGCTTAGGTGAAACATGTAAATGAGGAATTATTTTTTAGGACTGCACTGTCCACAGAAAAATTTCCTCCTTAATTTGATCTTTTTGACCAGACACCATCTTTCATTGGATATTTGACTATATGCATTAACTTAACAATCAATTAGTTATATTAACAAACTCATTTCATCTCCTGTCCATATTTCTAAACTCCTTCTATGGTTTTAAATATGTGTTTGTTGAACATACAAACTAATACAGTTAAAGTAGTCAGCTATTCTGCAACCTTCCCATAGTTACGGCAACTACAGCTGAAAATTCAAAAATTGAAGCAATTCTCAATTCCAGACCAGAGTTTGCACCAACACACACTCCCACATCCCCTTCTCCTCCACCCCACTCTCTTCCTGTATAAAGAAACACAAGACAATCATTCCATATTAGAATGAGTCTGGAAGAATGACTATCCAAAATCTACAAGCATATACCCAGATATTCAGAATTTGAAAACTCACAAAATAGCCATTAGATTTTTCAGGCAGAAAAGAAAGCAATACTAGATTCAGAATCTAAAACATTGTTTTAAAAGCTATAATTGTTCCAAATACTGTACTCATAACACTGACCTGAGCCATATTTTCCTTTGACCTGAGTATTCAAAACATTTCTATTCCTTCCTGAATTATATTACAACTGTACTGAAATAGTTTGTAGGCAAGACTCATTTAAGAACTGATCTATGTTTATAGCAGCTATAAGTAGTCTTGGGTCTCTATATCACTCTCTGGTAACTATATGCAATTAGAGGCCTAAAGTGTTGGTATTTAAAAAGCTGGAGGCACTCTCTGTGAGGGAATATGCAAGCTGGAAGATTCTTGCTACTATAAAAAAAAAAAAAAAAAGTTATACCACTGGGGACTAAGCTGATGGGCTGAAAAGCTCTGCTTAGGTGGTCAGCAAATATAATTAGAACATTACACTGATATTTAAACTCTCTTCAGCTTACTTTTCATCTGAGTTACTTTCAAAAGAGGTGGCTCACAGCTTGTCAGTCTAACAAGGCCATCCAGACTGCTGACATAAGCTGTTGATGTGGTTGTGACAGCTTTGTTCTGCACTGGGGCCTTTCACTCTTGGTCTTTAGATGTACATGTAGGCCATACCTCAAAATCAGACAAGATACATTTCATGAATAGCTCAGTTCTGTCTGAGAGTCATCAAAATAAGGACTTAATAAAGAACATCTTTACCAGCATGCGGATACACAGTCAAAGCATAGTCAGCACATGCACTGGCAAACAAACACTAATGATAGTACACAGACTGCTGTAGAGGCAGTGCCAAATGAGAGCTCCTGAGTGACTTCTAGAAATAACTGAGGTGAAAAAAAAAAATTCTGCAAGTTCTGCCACTTGGGTGGAACAAAAATGAAAAGACTGAGACACTGTGGCTTGTATGTAGCACAGGATCTTTAAAAACTGAGTATAGGAGAGGTAGTAAGTTAACATATTAAGGTGAATTAAAAATTATAGATGGCAAAAGAAAAAGTTCTTCAACGTCAACAAGAAAAATTATAAAACAGGAGGTGAAAAAGATGAAGCCAATGAGAAGGGGGAAAAAGCTAAGGTTAATTGAAAAGAAAGGGAAAAGATCAAAGTCAAAGACCAAGTTCAGAAAGTGCAGAGAACCAAATATGTATGAGACATACTATTATAGAAACCTTAAAATTTCAAACTCCAGTCATCTGTGTACTGAGAAAGTGTAAGAGGTATTGCATATAATGAGATAGACTTTAGACTCTACAATAACTGTAAATGAATACTTAATATCATAACACAACTGGAAAGTTTTCATATCTTACTACTTTCTTACTATCACTATGATAGCCTCTGCCTGTGCACCTTCCTTCTGACATTGCCACAAGGTTGTTACATTACTCACCTTAAAAACCAAACAAACCTCTTTCTTATACATAGCAAATAAACATGATTCTTGAACTTTGCATATCTCATATTTCCTTTTTCTTTCACTTCAGTGCGAATATTCCCTTGTATTTAAAATAATGACAATGCATACTTATTTCTATATGGAATGTTTTTTCTTTCACTTCAGTGCAAATATTCCCTTGTATTTAAAATAATGTCAATGCATACTTATTTCTATATGGAATGTATGAGCATTACGTATTTAATATTTTACATAATAGATATTGTTTCTATATTGTCTTAATATATTCTTTTATATATAAGATAGCCATATTCTGTGTTATATAAACTTATTAATTCAATACCCATGGCTTTACATAATATATAACTTCAATCATTATATACTATAAAAGCATATATAAGAATATAAAAAGCTATATATCTGTGATATTGTGTGTGTGTCTACTGTAAAGTATAAAGCATTTTGGTACATCTGAAAAACAATGAGTGAAATCATGTTAGAGTAATGTGCACTGTGTATTGAAAAATGAAAGATAAGAACAGTTTCATGGAATACTTTTGAATAATATTATCTTAGGAAATTAAAGACACTAAGTATAATCAGAGTGATTATTTACAGAAAATTCGGTGATTCTTGAGGAAGTCCTCTTGATTATGACATATGAAGTAAAATATTCTTACTATACCAATAAGTATAAATGCTATGGTAATGAAATAATTTGTGAACCCTGTACATTTCTGAACTGTACAGCAACTGCATGTTGAGTCCTCATAGTATTTTGCTTTAGAATGTGGTTTTTATAATGTCCTGGAGGAACATATACCAGAAAAATTATTTCTCAAGGTATTCTTCAGTAATCCAAACTGAAACCCTCCTGGAAAAAGCCAAAAACCCCAAACCAAATCAAACAAACAAGACCCACAAAAAAATAAGAAAGAAACCCAAAGAACTGACCCCCCCACCCCAGACACTAAACTAGTGTGCAAGGCAAATAAACAAGTTTCTACTGGATATTTCTAACTCATTCCTTAACATCTCGGCCAACATGCATCTTCTAGACAACAGTATGACACAATGACAATTTGCTAAACAAGCACACAAAGCCCTTTTATAGCAGAATAATGCTTAAATACAGTCTGTAGCTTCAATCACTGCTGAAAATAGACAAAATCTTTTGAAATGTCACCTGCTTGTAGCAAAAATTTTGTACAATAAGAAATACTGTGTGAAAGAACACAAAAGGAGGGCGGTGTTGCTGGTTTTTTAGTAGTCAGAGCACATCCCAAAGGGATTCGTAGTTCAGTGAATGAGCACATGAGAAACTCCAGCTATAAACATGTGCCCTGCAAAAGTCAATCAGGGCCCCAGCAACTAACTGGGTAATTCACCAAATTATACAGACATGTCCTTGCCTTGCACACCTCTTGTAGCCCACAAAAGCAGACTGTAACAACAGAGCCATTCCCATTCTTATCCCAGGAAACCAAACAAAGCTTTCAGGGCGATTCCTGAGAAGTTTGTACGAGGACCTCTTCCATATTCAGCACAACTCTTGCAGTTTAGAAGTTTGCACATGTAGTCAGTCACAGCATAAATAGAAACTGGCAACACAACTATGACTACTCCTCCTTAAAAACCTCATAAGCCTTCTCTTCAAAGAGATTTATGAATAATGGGAACTAAATAATTCATGGCACTGCAGATGCCAGTCCAAATAGCCTCTTCCTTTTTAAGGTTTCAGTTTGTAGATGTGTGATCAAAAGCCTTCATCAGTCATGATAGTGGCATTTGTACTCAGTCCAAACAAACCATATTTGCATCTGAATGTTTTTCATTGAAATGAGAGATGTAATATGCAAGCCAAGTTCCAACTAAAAGGCGTTTTATGCTATTTAAATTCAGTCAAATTAAAGGCTGAATGCAACCTAAAAGGTCTACTCTCAGAACAGTAATTTGACACATCATAAATAAGACGCATGTTTTTGTTAGACTACCTCAGCACTTGTCTGAAAATTTTATACAGCATCTTAACAGTGCTGCCTCTTGAGGAATAATTGAGAAAACCCCTACATATGAAGTAATGAAGTAAATAGAAACTTAACGCACTGGCAGTAGTGCAAAAGTTTCACTTACTCATACACAGTTACATGAAATCACAGAGGCATTTAGGTTGGAAAAGGCCTCTGAGATCATGAAGTCCAACCTTTAAAATCAAGGAATCATATAATGGTTTGGGTTGGAAGGGACCTTAAAGATCATCTAGTTCCAACTCCCTTCCATGGGCAGGGACACCTTCCCCCAGACCACGTTGCTCAGAAATCCATCCAGCCTGGCCTTGAACACTGTCAGGGATGAGGCATCCACAATCTCTCTAGGCAACCTGTTCCAGTGCCTCATCACCCTCACAGTAAAGAATTGCTTCCTAATACCTAATCTAAACCGATCCTCTTCCAGCTGGAAACCATTACCCCTTGTTCCACCACTATAAGCTGTTGTAAATTGTCTCTCTCCATTTTGTACACAGGTGCATGTACAAATCAAGTAGGTAAAAGCAGTTGCTCTGTGAAGACAACACCAACCTAAAATAACTTGCCACTACATTTTAAAGCAAATAGATACACACATTGTACATCAAATTCTCAGCCTGCTTTATGAATCCTATTTATTAATAAGGCAAGGACGATTCTTCGCCATGTCCATTGCTCTGGTTTAGAACTACACTGAAAGGTAGCACAAGAGTTCTTTAAAAAAAGAAAAAAAAAAAAAGGAAAAACCAATCCAGAGATACCAATTAGCAAGTGTGGTAAAGTCACGGGACTTTCATGTTGGCAAGGGAAAATTAGTAGGATCAGAATAAAATTCATGTTCTTGCCAAGGGGAGATAAATGCAACTCTCATAAAGTGAGGTCAACAATAATTTTAACAAGACTATTAAGAGCCTAAAGTGCCCTTCTTAGGAACCTCAGTGGGAATAAACACGGTAATTATTTTTAATTGTCATGGAGATTTACTGTAAAACTCTTCTTTTTTTACCTTTTTTAAAATTTTTGTGAGAAAGTATTCCTATTATATTTAGCAATGACATGAGCTGATGAAAGAAGGAAATCAGATATTCTGTATGACACCATATTGAAACTTGTCACAGTCTTTTTCTTTGAAGTCCATCTTGGTTGGTTGCTTTTTGTTTGGGGTTTGGGGTTTGGTTTTCTTTTTTTCCTGGTTGATTTTGCTGCTTTTAAAAAAAATATAATGAAATATATCAGTATGCTTTGCAGAAATCAGAACAACATGAATTAGTTATCCAAAGAATATTATATTGAGGTCTTACTTTTAAAATCCTTAAATTTAAATTAGTAATTAGTATATGCACCATATATGAGAGACACTACGATGATCCAAATGATGCTCATATTAATTCATATAGAATATTAGTATATGCACCATATATGAGATACACTACGATGATCCCAATGATGCTCATATTAATTCATATAGAATTTATTTATATACTTAAAGAATGCATGATTTTAAGGCATTACTAATTTTGAAATGGAAAGAAGAGTTTACATGAGCAAAAGGTAATAAAAAGAGGAATGTACTCTAGAAAGCAAGGCTACTCCACAGCTCCTCTACAGACTTTTCAGGAAAACAATTGGGAATGGCTTGTGGCAGACTAGCACAACATAGCACCAACACTGAATGCTAATGAGTGAAGCCAAAGAAAAATGCTGGAACATCACATATTGGAAGATGACACTGATGAGGGCAGATGTAGAAAAATGATTATCAACTTCAGACCCCTAGAGCAGCGTGAATGAAATCACATCCTTGTGTTCTGGGAAATAAAACAGGCAACTTGGATAGAAATAAAGACAGCCTTTAATTATCCAAAAGTAAATTGGGAGCAGCCCATGATAATTCAGAAGTGGCATTATTATAAAACACAATGCAGAGTTAATTCAGAAATCAGTTTGTTCAAAAACATCAACAGCTGGGTTTAATAATAGACACAATGAATTAGAAATGAAGAAAGGCTCGAGACAGAAGATTATTGAGCAATTTCAATCATATTGATTTACAACTAAACAGTGGCAAAGAACCTGCATGTTAGAATTATTTAAATAAAACAAAATAATAATTTGGATTGATGAGCTGCAAGATTGTCAAAAACCCCATAACTTTCAGAGCATTGTTTTTTCTAGTTATGTTTCAAAGATATTTTGTTATGCTTTTACCATGGCAAAAGGTAACTTTCCCATTCCTTCATTAGTTTTAAAATAAAATACTGTCTTGACTTGTGACCAAAGTATCATTTGAATGAAAAAAAATGCTTAGCCTTTCAAAGGTTTTAATTACACAGTGCTATGTTCTGACATTTCTATTAATATTCAGTAAGATTTCCTTCTGCAAATTCTCTCCTTGTTTTTACAATTTTATAATTTAAGCATGTGATACTTAAATTTCATTATAATTGGAAGAGTACAATCAGACTATCAGATGATTAAAGCCGGTACCACTGACAAAGTGAAAATAGTAGCTGACTGCAAGTTTAGTTAAAATGACTGGATAATTTATTAACAGAATTATAAAAATGAAGTTTGTAAAACACACGATCAAATTTTACATATAAGAAGGAAATACGCAAAGCAAATACTGTAGTGCCATGACTTGTTCTGCATACAACAGACACTAACAGTTTTAAGGTTTTTGATTTGTTTTCTTTGCTTTTTAAGGGAGGAGAATAAAGCTGTGTTGTTTGGGCAAATCCCAGCAACCTTATTCCTTTCTAGTTAAGAGGCTAACCAGTAATCTTTCCGGCTAAAATCATACTTTAAAAGATCTTATATTGCTTATCTTGTATCTTGTATATATAGTTCAGATTTCAATTATCATCTTGGTTGAATAGGTAAGTGATATTCTGTGGACAGGTAAATAACAAGGTGAACAGCAAACATAGCGTTCTGAATACATGCATCAGCTCTGCCTGACAGAACTCATTAACAAAAACTATAAAAATCCCTAAACTGGGTGTGATGATATTGTTCTGAAGTCAGAGAATAGATCTAGACAGACATAGCACCATGATGCATTGATTTCTAACAGATGAAAAAAGACATATTTCTCAGAGGACATGAACTAAATGTCACAAGACTTTCTATTTGCAGACCTGTTTATAACACATATCTATCAATGTTACTGTTCTACAATGGCTCTGTGTTATGTCCAGATCAGGTGAGGTGAATGAGACACCAATGTCATGTTCATTAAAAGCTGTCCATTACTCATCCAATTAAGTCATCAGAAAATACAATGCCTTATCCAAATTATTGCAGAACAACGTGTCCCTGCAGGTATTGCCACTTCTACAGCCATGGAGGTTTTCACAGCACTTTGCTGACAAAGGAAGGGCTCTGATCTCCTCTCATTTCACTATGAAGTCTGTCCTACACTGCAGCAGCCATAATGCTCTGTGGCAGTATACAAGGGAGCTTGAAACTATCCACCTTTGGTTCTGCTGTCAGCTCACTCATGTCAGAACCAGGTGATTGCAAAGCCTCCCTGGAGAACTACATAAATACCTGATTAAACTGTCAACCAGTACATTAACAGCAAAATCTATGCTCATATATGCAGTTATTTTAGCCCTGATACCCAGTAAGAACAAAAGTAGCTCTAGGATAAAAAGAATATAATTGAAAAGATGATGCTTCACAGTACAATTTCCGAAACCTACACAAATATTAGTTGAAGACTATTTTATTCCACCTTCCTTCTCTGTTTTCACCCACAATAGAAGCATGCATACAGAAAGAGATATTACCATGGTCTTTCTTTGGTTAACCATTATTTTGACAAGTTACAATTCATAACAATACTTCAAAGAGGAAAAACAAAACGGCTTCTACAGTCAGCACTGTCTACCAAGCAATACTGAGCACCAAGTACTCTATGATGAACATTGTTTAAAAACTATAATTTCAAATTAGCTTCTCTACAAAGAAACAAAAAGAATGCTGACAAAAAATGCCACTCAAGGTAAAAATGCTGGTATCAGATCTGTGAGGAGCTGTCAACCGGAAGATAACACAAGTATAAATATTTAGGCTCTGAAACAACTTGTGGCAAACATACAAGTGCTAAAACCCTATTAGACTTAGTTGGTTTTCTTATTTTGCATTTGTATTATAGGAACTAGGAACACAAGTATAATTTGCTTGCAGGCAACATTGCATGACTTGCCATATTTCATCATATGATAAACAATTCCAAATATATTTTCAATACCAAGTATATACTAGAAGTTGAAATATGTACTATACAAAAAGTATGTCTCAAAGATATTTGATCAGAAAATGTGTTGGAAGCAATGAACTAATCCCTCTACAATGAACCATACCAATATATACCTTTATTTGTTGAAAATTAACATTTTAATCAACATGGTTTTCCTTCTATGATTCAGACACTTTGTTTCCTTTAATGATGGAAGTTTTCTATTCCTTTTAATTTTATCTTCTAAGTAAAAAAAAAAAAAAGTCTTTCAATTGACATTATATGGCTTTCAAATTATTTTGTATGGCTTTCAATCAGAACTGCAATCTAACATGCAGAGAGAGAGGGAGAGAAGAGAAACGTTTTGGCCAGTTTAGCATGAACGCTATTTAGTTTGCAACTGAAAAAGTATTTTAAGCAAAAGATATGCATGTAAGAAAATTCAGGCTAAAAACATCTAACACCCACTGAATATGACAGGGATATTTCTAATGACTTTACTAGGTTGTAAATCAAGCAATAATTATACCATTAGATTACTGAAAGAAAAATAACAGTGATTGAGGAAGAATAAATGGAATAAAGGAAATAGCCCTAGAATAATCTGTATAATATGATATCAACCTTAGCTAGGTTAAATTCCATTTTTCAGCATCCTCTAATGCAGCAATTACCAGTAGTCATATGTACATATTATTACATACTTATCAGCTAAGATGGATGATTATTGCACATTGTAAAGTACTGATTAAATTAATAAAGAAATTTGCTTAGAGAGAATATTCACGACAAATAAAAACAATTTCTTTAAAGACTTGCTGCCCAGACAAAGTGATGATGCATGCAATAAGATCAAGGGATCAATATGCAACCAATACTGCCGCTGGAAACAGCTACCTCACAAAGTTAATCCAATAAGAAAAAGATAATATAATGTAATCTTAAGTAGCACAGCAAGGAGCCATAAGTTGGTCTGTCTCTTGACAAGTATCATGCATGGTTGATCAGTTGTTTACATCAGTATGTTGAAAAGAAGTTCAACTAAAAGGAAACCTTCCAGAAGGTGATTGTTGCCTATCAAAGCCAGGATTTTGCTCCCAAAACAGAACCTACAAGAGGGTGATTGCTGCCTATCAATGCCATGATTTTGCTCCCAAAACTTCTACATGCCATTTCATACTTTCACCCTAAAATTTAGACTTGTACTGAGAAACAGCATGTAGTTTTATCAGGGAATTATGCAACTAAAAGCTGCATAGTTCATTCAAGTGTAGAAAACTACTTGTTATTCTAGATTTTTGAAAGGGCTAAACAACTACTACTGAGGAACACAGGATCTTTTATACGCATATAATTATATGTAAGAAAGACCGATGAAAGTCCTTTTCAAGCTTAATGCCAGTCTGAGTACACAGTCATCAAAAGTCCATCAAAAACTACATTAACAACAATCTCAGGTAATTTAAAAAACATGAAGTCCAAAGCACTGGAGAAGACATTAGCAACAAAAAGGTCTAATAGTAATGAAGAGAATTAAATACCAGAAGATAATCATCTTGACATCACACATTTTTTAACAGCGAATGTTCCCCTCCTCTGTCCAAGCCCCAGTCACTTGTGCCCTCTTTCTCCATTCATGCCAGGATCAGTGCATTTCAAACTCCATAGAAAGTCTGATGAAGGAACTGATGTAGCTGAAACTGATTTCTTTACATTGCTGTTATGGATTCAGTGGACTCAAATTTCTACGTGGATCTATTTAGCACCTAGATTTCCGCACTGTATGTAAACGTAACTTTTATATACTTTGCTCTCATAAAAAAGCATACTAGCCTCTCCTCACATTTTGAATCTGAAAATATTACATAATATGTATTACAGGAATATTGAATAGCTATCAGATACAATAAAAATGCATGCTAACATGAAAAAAACAAACAGAAATAGCACACAGCTTGAAACTTTTGGCAACCACAAACCGGAAATATTTAATGTAAAGTTAATTAGTGAATTTGCAAAATTTGACTGAAAGCCAACTTTAAAGTTTTGGATCTAGAAGAACCTACTTTGAACAGATCATAAACATAATATTGGTGATACAGCAACTTAAGACAGATCATAGGATTACTAATGTTTATAGGCTTAATGCGTATTTAATTTTGGACTGAAGTGGTCCAAAAAGAAGGTAAGGGGCAGGGGGTAAGGGAGATGGAAACTCACTTAATACATGAAATCAGTCAATTAATTTATCAGCTGGGAAAAAAGTATAATAAAACAATGAAGGGCATAGTGAAACTATCCAATTTCTTTTGAACTTTATTCCCTGAGTGTGAAAAATCTGCCTCTAAGAAATCATACTCAACTTTCAGCTGAAGAAAGGAGCCAATTTCCAAGGCAGTGTTTAATTAATTTATGGAATTACTGCTGTGAAAGTTCATTGAGACAAATATTAAAGCTGTTCCTTAAAAGGGTTGGATAATTTTCTGATGATAAACAACAGTGGCAGCTTTGTAAGCAAAGACAATGATGTAAGAGTAATTAAATCTCATGCTTCAGGGTATAAATAGAATCCCTCTGCCCCAAGTACAACATGAACTGTTATTAGTAACATTTTCTTCTTCTCATAAATGTAAACTCTTAGGTGAGCTATGTTGTTTTAACCTGTTTACCACTACGCAGGGTAGCATATGAGACTAGAGAAATCCATGGGTTGACTCAGTACAGTAGCGCTTGTGTTTCCATGTGGAGTGCCACAACACCATGAGAGAAGTAAATGCAAAGCTATGTCTTGTTGCAATTACCTAGTACCAAACACCTTTCATCTAGACTAACTCCCAGGCACTACTCCATCAGCAGTGTTACCCACATGAAGCCAAGCCATTTGTCGCAAATTGGACAATACAAGGAGATGCAGACTAAATGAATTTTACATTTTCCAACTATCTTTTTTAAATTCCTACACTGTTGCTTATTTTCTGACAGTGCAACTGCTAATAGACCAGAGAAAGAACAATATGAAAAAAGGTGTTGAAAAACATGGAAAATGTACATTACATACTACCAAATACTTGTACTTAATTGCTAAAAAGAATTACCACTTTTTAAAATGCGTTTGGTTGCAGGTAATATAACATGTATGCATTATTCCCACTGTAATACTTCTACACTTTTCTCTGTGCCAAAACACTTCAATACACTAAAACTTTAAAGAAAACATGAATAAGAGCCATTGATCCAGCAAAAACAATAAAATGGAGGAAAAGTGGAAGGAAGCACACATATGTGGAAAATCATATTAAATGTGCAGAATTTGACTGTACCTTCATTATCCATGTATTTAGCAGAAAAATTATTGGCTCCAGACAACACACTTCAAAATACTTCACAGTGAGTCTAATATGAAGGTAAGAACATCCATATCACTTTTAGGCACCTATTTCCATATATATTTATATGCACCAAAATTAAAATAGCAAAAGGAGTTTAGCAATGTTGCTTGAAACCACTAAGGCCTAAAAGTAAACCTTCCCACAAATGGCAAATACTACTCCTACAGGAAATTATGAGTAAAAGAACAGGAAGCCAATAAAGTAGGTAAAGTACAGGATCATGTAATATTTCCCAATGAGATTTTTTCATACTGTGCAATACAGAAACTCAGAAGACAGTCTGCAAAAAACTGCAACCCATTGGCAGCTGACCCACACCTGAAATCCAGGTGGCTGCATTATTGATTCTTTCTGCATCACCACTGGTAAGGCATTCATCATTAAGGAGTCAAAGCTGAAAATCCCTGACTACTGAGTTGTCACTGGCATTTGTCAGCAAGGCTGCTCAGAATGGCCACACTGCTTCTTTCTGTCCAATTACTGCACAGAGCAGACAGCAGCAACCAAGCTGCACTGCCTGCTGACCTGTCTTGCTTTGAGAGCAAGGGCACGTGCTCAACCTCTCATACTCCTCTGCTCTCACAAACAAGTGACAGCAGTAACTCTGACTACAAACAGGTTGCAGAATCTCTATAACAAGGATCTGGATAAATGCATTTCAAGCTAAGATTCAATATTCTCCCATGTCCCGAGGTTTCAGGAGTTGCCATCTGCAGCCACATCAGTACATTGTGCCTTTCTGAGTTACTCTGTCTGCAGTTTCTGTACTCTATGAATAGAAGTTCTATCTATATTCAGAGTTCACACAGTAAAAAAAAACAAACCAACCAAACAAGATAATCCTAAGAGTCTTCTCCAGCCTAAATGATTCTGTGATTTTTCCTGAGCATTTTTTCCTGAAAGCTCTTTTGAAAGAGTTCCTTCTCTTTTACTCATGAATTAAAAACATTTATGTGCAACAATGACAAAAAAATCTAAAACCTCACCTCTCTATTATTTTTAAAAGCTTAGTGTTATTAATGATAGATTTAGTTAACATCAAATAAGAGTCACCCTGTCAATGTTGTCTTAAGAGAGATTTTCAGTTTTATTAACAGAGCCACAATTATAGAAGACAATTTTCAGCAGATACTTGAATTCAGAGGTTTGTTCACTCCCTTCACCTGACTGCAATTCATTAGCTTGGTCACATCATTTTCTATTATAACAGCTGAATATTTCAGCTTATTCTAGAGATTCTAAATTATTTATTTATTTAATGCAGAAGAAAAACTTACAATTTTTTTAGCATCTAATTTTATATACCTCTAGCAGCAGCTGCACAACTGAACATGTTTTGACCTGGGATTAGACCACATGACTCCAGAGGTCTATCCCAACCTAAACAGTTATGTGAATCTGATTAAGTTCCTGTTACAATGCAAGACAACTTGTAGGTAGAGGCAAAATCTTTTATTAAATCAGTTGGCAGACATGGAAAAAAAAAGTTACAGGAATTTACTCTTTAAAAAAAGACCAGGAAATAAAAGTGGATTAATAAAGTGGGGTTAGCTTGAGTTTCTACTCTTGCTGTTCCAAAGGCTGAGAGGGCTGTGAAAAAACTACCAGTGTGCAGTAAGCAGAGTGTGGCAGAATACCCAGGCTGTGCTGTGGCTCAGCAGAAAACATTGTCCTCCACTCATACACCTCAGGTTAATAATCCTTTTTAAAATCTAAGCATGATTTCTTTCTTGCACAAAGTGTGACTGCAGACATACCAGCTTCAAGACTTGCACTATATATGCTATCACTGAATCCTTTGAAGAGTAAGGAGCTGTGCTCCAGACCATCCTCACCTCAGAAATGTCATTATCATGGTCTACTCTTGCAGCAGATGGAAAACTTTCTCCATGAGGGTAGTTTGACACTGGGAGAGGGTAAAAGGTGGTGAGAGAAACTGAGAAATCTCAGTTTCTTGGAGACACTCAAAACTTGTTCAATTAAGGCCCATAGTAACTGCATCTAACTTCAGAATTATGACTGTTCCATCAAGAGTCACTAATAAGCTCATCTTCAACTCTGCACTTCTAAACTTCAGCTTGCATATTGTATTATAAATGACATGTTGGGTACATCGAATGACTAATAGAAATTTTGATCACAGTAGAAAAAGAGTGCTTTATTTCACCATACAATTATAGTTCTTCTAATATTTACTAATTGCCCTGATTTGTGAACACTGCAGAGGAAAAGAGTTAAAGCCACCCCTGAACTATATTATGAATTAAAGATATTTTTCTTGATGGAATTAAGACTTGAATTGGCACAGCACATGAAGTGGGGCTGCATACAAAAGGATTTCTTTTCCCCCACTGGTGCAAAATTAAAAAATTTTATAAGAAGAAAACTTTACTATTGCCATACAAACAGGTTATCAGGCAGTTGATACAGAGTTTCAGTAGATTAGAAAGTGATAAGAACAGTATTGGCTCCATCAAGTTGGAAACAGGCTCTGTATAGTTATAATTTTTAAATTGCTTATTCATTCTACATGACATTGTAAACTAATTTATGTTAAGGCTGATTTACAGTAGCAAGCAAACACTGAGGCATCCCATACCCAAGAGTTTGACAATCTGAAAACCCAAGAAAATAGAACAGTCTTGCAATACATCAAACTATTCCTCAGAGGAACAAAGTATAAAAGAGTGTTAACAATCCATTTTGGATATTGGTAATGGAAAAGTATGCTAGAAAGATGGTAAAACTTACCCAGGAAAGCATATACTGGCCTGAAAAAGTTATGCTCCATGACGTAGGTAATAACAAAACAAGAAAACACCTAAAATGTTTACCCACCTCCCCAGCTGTAATAGGAAAAACTCTGTTATGCTTTTGCCACAAAACATACTTTCCACTCTTGCAAATGCTGACTTGTTCTAGCCAGATTATCTCAGGTACACACAGAGACCACCCTCTTCATCCACGTCAAGACTAACAACAATAGTCTAGAACACAACATTGCATAACATACCTTTTATTAGCAATTTAGTAGGATGCTATGGTCATCATCAAATGTTTCCATTGCATACATAAGATGGACTACACAAGTATTGTTCTTAGAGTTGCTGGCAATACATTTACCAAAGTTCATCAATATATTTGATTTTCATAGCCACTTACAAGGTATAGGATATTGAGTATGTCATGAATTCTCTCCCTTTTGCTCCCTTTTGCTCTAAAAATACACCCCTCTAGCATGATCTCTCCCTAATAAATAACATTCAAGTTCCTGACCTTCATGCCTACAAATTGTATATTGTATCATGTCACATGTTAGATTACAGGTGCTAAGATTGTGTTTGTCTCTCCATGTAACTGCAACTAGAAAAAAAAAGATACAGTTTTAAAGGAATTTATAAGAACACGAATAACAAGATCAATATTTTACATTGGAGATTATTAAATTTCTACTAAAGAGCCTATTAATCAAAGACATCTACACATGTATTCTTCCCATTTTTAATATCTAAAGACGTGCATGGCATTATATGAGTAAGTCAGAAAATCAAAGAAAAATATCCCTACAAATGGTTATGGGTGGCAGTTTAACCCTGATATTGATTAAGTACCTCAAATATATTGGAACTTCACAGAAAAATCTCCTGACCCTAGAAATCGATGCAAGATGAATCTGCTTAGACTTTTTTTCTGCACTGAGCACGCCTGCTGTGTCATTGTGATTCTGCTTCGCCCCTTCCTCTGCTTCTTACACATCCCTATCTAGTGCAACTCTGACTGCTGTGGAGAGACGTGCTAGGCTTGGGCCCTTTTAGGGCAGCAGTATGGAAAGATGGGGAAAGGAGAGTGTTGTGCATTTATGCTACTCAAACTTAGTCACTTCACCGAGATGTCCAAGTTGAAAACAAAAGGTTTCTTAAAGGTTTCTTAGGTTAGGCTTCTTCTCTGACCTGCCTCTCCCTCTATTAATTTATTACAAAATCTCTTCAAACTGGTGCTTATGGGTAGGTGACATGGGTATTTCTCTAAATATATTTTTGCTGTTGACTTAGAAATTATTTTTAAAGACTCCGAGGACTCTACCATTTGAAAATAACTTACAGGAAAGAAGAGAGAACTTACGAAAATGTTGGTTGCATAGTCTCTGTACTACTCCTGAAAATCAAACTGTAAAACACATGCATACAGGTTGCTCAAGTGGTTAGTTAAAATAGGCTACAATTCCTTAACTGTTTTTAGAGAAGCAGCAAATGGCTAGACTGTGCACTAGAATTTGGATGCTCACTTCCATGAGCAGAACAGCTGAAGGTAAGGGTCTCACTACAGTTACAGACCCTATTGTATTGAGCATTATATAAACACAAGACCATAGAGTTCTTGTCCAAAGAACTCTTAAGCTGCTGGACAAGAGAACCAAGTCAACAAGAAAGTTGTGTAGGTCCTTAGCACACGTATTGTATGGCTTTACAAGAAAGGAGCAGAATGTAAGACTGGGTTAATGAGAAAGGTATTTCTGAGTAGAAGAGTAGTGAAAAACAGCAGAGGATGGCCACAAAGCAAAGTGGGAGAAGAACACAAAGAAAAGAACTTTGTTCTTTGAGAAAGAGCAAAAGGAGAGATTAAATAAGCACAATAAATAAGGCAGAGTCTATTCTGATAAACGGATCAGAATGGAAAAAAACCCCAACACCTCAATAGTGTTCAGATTCAATACTGACAAAATTAATAAAAGAAAAAATCCCCTAATGAAATCCTTGAATTAGGTTAGAGTGAAAAGTGTCTGGAAATTTTCTTCATGCTCAGTCCCCCTACCTATGATTACGAGAAGTCCGAAAATGACTCAAGAGAGACTTGAAGTCTTCCCTTTATTCTTTTTGGGAGGACGAGGCTGAGGAGAGTAGAAAACAGAGGAGAGAACATGAAATAAATTTCCAGATAGCTTTTACTATGCTTCCTGACAATGTCTGCAACTCTTCTCAGAGGAAGCAAGGGCAGTATCAAAGCATGGAAACACCAATCATCTGTTCAAATATGACCTTTTCTATGTGTTATTGCACTGACTTGGACATATTGTACAAATAAACTTACTGAACAGGGGTCATGATATTCCTGCAACCTCTGAAAAATTGTGTAAAAATGATGAATACAAATGTAAGTGATGGTGATTTCCATATTTTCTAAGTCAGTTTTCAACTGAGCAGTATGTTACAGCCTAAACACAACTGCAGTTAGTATACATTCGGTTAGTTGGGCTGCTACTACAATATTATCAAAAGCAACAGACACTAGTTCAGCTGTGATACTAATCTGCCATTACTTTACTGAAATTCTTAGTAGCTCTTCATGCCTTATTTTATCTTTTTTTTTTTCCTCTACCTGAAAGACGAATGTTAAGTAGAAACTGGGGACAAGTCAGGAAATAAGTGTATATTTTACCTCTGTAGATGTTCTGTCTTACATAAAAAATTATTTCCTGTAGGACTGATTTAACCAGCTACTATTAAAAATTATATTATAACAGGTAAAAAAAAATATAATAAAACTATCCAATAAACACCATAATTAAGTAGCACACTCCAAAGAGACAATAAGCAAGAACAATGCCTAGATTTACTGGGGAACAAGCAATTGACTAACCACCATCATCTCTTTGGGAGGGGAGAGAGGCCAATACAGTCTTCCACTAGAAACAAAACTGCATCTACATGTCCAAGGTGTGCTCATCAGCACAAAGAATTAACTCAGGAAGAATATCCTGGTTTTCTGCTCATTTACAAATATTCTGTTATAGAAAAGCGGAAGTGTTTTATTTCAATGACTTCATTTAGATTTCTTAATTTTAGTTAATATACAACTCATTTTTTTACCTCCACGCAACAATTTATTATTTTTTTTAAAGTAAACGATTCTGTGTTACAAATAAAAATATTCAGTTGCACAAGAAATCAGTTTTGAGCAAAGTGGGAATGGCTTTCATCTCATGCAAGTTGCTTTTTTTTTATAGCCTGAGTTTTATTTTTAATTAAAAAAAAAAAAAGCATTTTTCCAGAAGTTTAAAAGCAAGGCAGGGGAGGGAAGGATATTGTTCCAGTTCAGCTAAAACTAATGTGGGCTTTTCTTCATTTTTTTGAGATAAACCTTCACAGTGGTTTTGCTGTAGTCTTTACACCATCTTTACACCATTTGTTGTAAATCTTTACACCACCTGATAGCCTTAAGGAATATCCACATAATGGCCAGAACTCATGTGAATGGACCATTATGGAATATTGTGGAGTAAAAATTAATAGTGTGGAAAGGAGCAATATTTGCTTCCCCATGGCACTGTAGCTTCTACTCAAGGGCACCTGTACAGCCTCCAGTCAAGTTAGGGGGCAGAGGAAGCAACTCCTCACAAAGGTCTACACAGATGCAGATTTTGACTAGGTAAAAGTCACTAGTCTCAAGATTAAGAACTGTTAAATATAAGCATGCCTCCATTTTGTTGGTTGTACTTCCTCTACTACACAGCTAGCCGAGAGGTTAAAAACCAATACATGCACCAAAAAACCTGAAGAATTTTTCCATTTAGCATATACTGAGGTGCGGTCCTCACAAAGGTCTACACAGATGCAGATTTTGACTAGGTAAAAGTCACTAGTCTCAAGATTAAGAACTGTTAAATATAAGCATGCCTCCATTTTGTTGGTTGTACTTCCTCTACTACACAGCTAGCCGAGAGGTTAAAAACCAATACATGCACCAAAAAACCTGAAGAATTTTTCCATTTAGCATATACTGAGGTGCGGTGCGGACACTCATTCTATCAATATACACAGCACTTTATCTGGATTTTTAACTTACATATTTCTTCTATCAAAAACAGCCAACAAAGCCCAAGATTATCAAACAACTCTCCTTTTCCTTCAGCTGCTTTGTAAGGGTTTGTTTGTTGTGGTATACTAACTCGTCTTTAGACTCCTATTTGTATTATTTAATTTTTCTGCTGGCCTGTAGATAACAAATCTGCTGTCAGCCTGTCGGTATATGTCCATCAGATATGCACAGGGAATAAAATGTTTAGAACAGGAGACAAAAGGCTATTCCTTTAGTCTTGCTTGACAAAAAAATCAGATTCACTAGAAGCTGAAGCCAATTATACCTCTTACAGTGGCAGAAGCTTGAAGAATGCTTTTTATTTACAAATATTATCTGTAGCATAAAGGGACACAAGTTGCATGACAGACCTCTCTAACCGTATAACGGCTAAAAGAAGCTGTTGAACTTTGAGAAACATAATTTGCTGAATCTAATATTATAATTATCCAGAAGAAGAAAAATGAAATATATGTCTAGAAAAAGTCTACACAATTAACAATATATTAAAAAACCACCCTTGAATATTTTGCATTTCTTTATAGAGTATCCTCTTCAATGACTGCTTTGCAAGGCATACAAGATGGAGACATCTGAAATCTTTTCTATATAAAGAAGAGCAGATACCCACACTTACTGAAATCCATCAAACCACCAGTGACTAAAACACCAATGTATTCATTAAACATCCCTGGAATGTTACAAGTGGAAGCTACTCTCACTCCACCTGCAGCACTTAGCAGGCAAGATTCAATCAAAAACTCACATCAATATGCTTGCAGTGACATTCAGCTTTGTGCTTTTCCCAATTTATTTTCCAGATTAATCAGGATTTGTAATATGCTGCTGACACTTGCATGAACACAACATACTGTAATAACACAAATCATGACGGATATTTTTTCATATGTACTCGCTATTAATGCAATTATTTATTAATGATATACTTTTATGAAAAACACTATTTCATGTATGAACAGCTCTAAATGATTCCCATATGCAGCAGTAATTATTTATGATAGTTTGAAGAATTATTTAATATCTGCACTTAGCCAACACGTTTTTATGAGATAACACACAATGGAAGATGCAAAAAATGGCATGCTGAATTTGTTAACTACACTTAACTAACCTGCAAGCTACAATAACATAGGTATTAGCTAACAGAGTATTCAAAGCTGTTTAAGCTGAGGAAAATAGTACATATTCATACACAATCTCACTGAGAAACAATTACAAAACAACTAACAGATATAAGTAAGGGGCATGAATTAAGGGCCGCTTACAAAGGCTTACAGGTTATCTACCCAGGAAAAGAAATCCTTCATATGACTATTAATTTTCAAACTTCAAAGTTTTGAAACTTCAAGCAATTCTTCCTGAAACCCATATGATCTAGAATACATCTCTGCTGCTCCTAAGGGAATGAACAAGGATATCTTTCTATTTCAATATATAAGGGGAAAATTTATTATCCTCAGATTAACTATAGTCAGCAATATTTATTAAACCATAATCTGGATTGGAGAGAGTACTAAGGACTTTTCATGGGAAAAAAAAAAAAAGAATTAATTGAGTAGCTATCATCACAATAAGTACCAAATTCCATCATTTCTTTATATACCCTTTTCTGACAGAGC
The DNA here is from genome assembly GCF_000695815.1 of Acanthisitta chloris. Lineage (NCBI taxonomy): Eukaryota > Metazoa > Chordata > Aves > Passeriformes > Acanthisittidae > Acanthisitta > Acanthisitta chloris. The sequence continues at coordinate 133,126 of NW_008685284.1, forward strand.
ACAGAGTTCCAATTTCATCAGAAAAATATAGACATGTTATAAGAGAGCCACATTATAGAGAAGCAATTCGAGGAAAGAAATAATAAAACACTGGAATGCAAGAACCATCAACCTTAAAACAGTAGGAGGAACATCAGCAAAGCACAGAAAGTGGCCCACAGCCAGATGGAGACACTGAGAAGCAGCTTTCAAAGGTGACAGAAAGCATTTGAGAAGGAAGTGAATGGATGCCTCTCTCCTATCTCATGGACAGAGAAGCTCATGCAGCTTTAGGCAGAAGCCTAAGAAACAGTACTTTAAACAGTGCTGACAGCACCTCAGCCCATGCACTGAGACAAGAGAGAAGAGGAGGGGCAATGCAAAATCTGAGTGGCACCTTAGCAAAGCAATTTCTAGTGTGTGCTGACAAAGCACTGGCAGAAGGAGCTGACCACTGGAACTGAGTCTGGAAATGAGAAGATACTGAAAGCAGTCTGTGTATGAGCTATTGGACTTAACAGGTGACCCAGGAGAAACAGTCAGCAACAATTCCCTGAGGCAGGAAAACCATTTGCTGCTGTCATCAGCAAGTCATGGGACTCAGTTGTCCCACTGTGCTACAAAAGCAAATGAAAGACCAAAGGACTAGCTGAGAACAAAGAATGACACAGAACTTGAGACTGTTAAGGATCCACCAAAGTTAAAACACTTCAGATGTCGTTTGAAGCTCTCTCTTCATTTATATATTTGGACAATAGAAAGTAGGGCATGAGATACAAAGGACTCAGGTCTGAGTTCTTCATAGAAGTCTCTAAGAAGACACAGAAAACATTAAAAGTTTATCCTCCACAGAAAACAAGAAATTGATCAAGGAATATTTTCTTTGCTGAAACTGTCATAACCTATCATGTCATACAGAGGATCTGACAATTCGCATTTATATAAAAAGATGTAAACAGTTTAGTCCCTTTGTTATAAGCATTTCAAAGACAAGTTTGGAGTTGTTTTTTTATCGTCTCTTGCTAGATTGTGGTAGTGTTAGCCCTACTAATGCTAAACTCTGGAGCTGTCTATTGTGCAGAATGGCTGAAGAGCTGGATCAAAAAGACACATTGGACTTTATGGCTCTCACATCAAGTCTTGCCAGATATGCTCAGTGGAGAATATCACAGTGTGAGTGGCTGCATGGTTCCTGGCTGCTAGCTGGGGTAATCACTCTGTTCCCAGATCTTCAGTCTAGCTTGGGTCTGCTGAAATGTGTGCTCAGCTACACTGGGTGTTTCCAACATTAGGGAGTTTGTGGGTGTTCCACAATGACTCCACCATGAAATGAAGGGAAAATCTCTGTTGCCCAGATTTAAACAGCTGTTTAGATTTTTACATGGCATTTAGCCTTTTTTCAATATCTCTTAAGAAAGAGTAAAATAGTTTTTAAAAGTGTATTCCATTTTTTTAAGCCCTTTGTTCCAAACTGGTTTTCAGTGTATTAAATATGAAAAATAGTTGCTCTGCATCACTGAAGATAGGACACTGAGAATTTAGAGAGGAAATTTTATGGGTTTCATGAAAGGCAGGACATTAATCAGTATAATGATGACATTTATTCAAACAAATGACCATAATACAAGGCAAATGTATTAGCCACCTTAATGAGGAAGATGAAGGACACCATCAAATAACCAAAGATATGCTTTGTTCTTATATATGATTGCAGGATAAGCTGTTCTCAAAGGAAAAGACAAATGGACAGATTTTCTAGATTCTGTCACTATGAACAGCTTTATACCCAGTGTCTGAAAAATGGTGTGGTGGGTTGACCTCAAACAACACCTAAGCCCCCATCCAGTTGCTCACTCACTCTTCCCTAGAAAGATGGGGGAGACAAAAGGAAGGACAAAAGCAAGGAAAAAATGTGAGTTGAGATAATGAAAGTTTAATAACTAGGAAGAAAAACAAGCAAACAAACCAAACTCCAAATAAATCAAAGTTAAAAAAACGCAAACCAAAGAGAACTCTAAGTGGTTCAGGAGGCAACCTCTGACTACGTCACCAGCAGACTGATACCCGGGCACTCTCTGAGTAATGGCTGCCTTGGACACCCTCTCTCTTTATTGCTGAACATGACACTTTATGGTACAAAATATCTCTTTGGTCAATTCACATCAGCTGTTCAAGAAGGGGCCTTGATGTTGTGTAGGCACTGCTCAGTAATAGCCAACACAGTGTTCCAGTCACAAATCTAAGACACTGCACTACACAGGCTGCTATGAAGAAAATTAAATCCACCCCAAACAGGGCCAGTACAAGGGTCTATCTATATTCAAATCATAAATCTCTTGCCAGGAAAAAAAAGTTAAATGGAACTATGAATAACTAAAACTGATAAAGTATCTGAGTCTTAACAGCTAGACCCCAGTGAATTCTCTAAGAATAAAATGACAGCAAGCAAATTAACAGCTTGGAAAGAGATTTCATTGGGCAAAATTTACCAAGGGAACAGGCTAAGGCAGGTGGATCTCTCTTCTGTAGAACAGATAGCAAGTAGTCTGTCATAGTTCCACCCCAAAAATCTGAAATTGGAAACAACAGTGTGTGTTTCCTGGAATGTTTACTATAGTAAATTAGGGGAAAACCCAAACATACTCACTACTGGAATTGAGGTGAAAGATAATGTTACACACATGGAAAGTAACAAATCAATTTACTTGTTGGCTTTACTCTTTTTCTAACAATGCAAAGAGAAGGAATATGAGAATATAAAAGAAATTCAAGGTAGTACTTTACTACTTCACAAGTTAGTCACTATTGTATAAAACCCATACTATCAAGAAATATGAGATGGTGATGGCATAATTGTCTAATACTTCACTTTTAAACCTTGAATATGATTTCCACAAAGTCAGAGACTGACAATAAAGGAGTCCAAAATCACTTTTCAACACTGATGCATTGTGCTAAGTGCCATCTGAGCAGTGGAAAGAGACATGATAACAGTCTACTCCACAAAGACTGTTGGGCTCAGAATATTAATTCTACTGTTTGCTCTGCCATGCAGTGACATGAGGAAACTGGAAAGAATGACCTTTTTCCAATGGCAAAATCTACACTCTGCTTGCAACATACCTTAATACAGAAACTTCTCTTGGGCAAAACCTCCTTCCAGGTGTATGAAATCAGTTCTAATAATTATTATAATAATAAACAATAAATTTCAAATATATATAATATTTATATCTGGAATACAATAATAATACATTCTCATCTGAATGTCATAGTTAAGCTGCCTATTTCTTTATTTGATCTGTCACATAATTTTGCTTCTGATTGTAGTTCCTTACTCAACTCTTCCTAGTATTTTCTGCCTAAGAGATTCCACTATTCTCTTCTGCCTTTTCTTCCGTGCTATCCATTTGTGCCTGCACCTGTACTCCTGCCCCTTGGACCACCTTGCTACAAAACCCTTTAAATTTTTCATTACATCAAACCTTTATGAGACCTACTAATGAGCTACATAATGGGTTTTTTCAGCAACCAATACCTTTCATCTTACTGCTCACCAAAAATAATTGTTGTTCTTGATTCTTCTTCTAGTACCTGGTCAGACAAAATAAGAGTGACTTTTCTCCACTTGTACTTCTGAAACACCACCAGAAGCAACAAGCCAGCAATTGCAAGAGTCTGTATAGAATTTCACTGTGTATAAAATACATTAACAGGCTTAGAGTTACTCAAAGGGTGGTATTAAATGGCTTTTGGCAAGAGATCCTTACACACAGTATAAAATTGTTGGGTTTTTTTACTGAAGGAGACCCTAGATTCAAAGCAGATTTTAATAATATAAAATACTTGCCAACTATTTGTACAGGATAACCACAGCATTTGACAAAGATTTTAATATTATAGTACACTATGAATTATCTGAATTTTTCCTTAGTACATTGTTTACTGATCTAAGAGCTCTCATCACTTCATATTCCTGAGAATACCATAATCATCGTGACCTAAATAAGTTTGTGATTAACAGTTTTAAAAAACTCCTATATTTCTACAGATTAAGAATTAAAAAAAAAAAAACCCTGAAACAAAATCGGAGTTAACCACTGACATTCTCACAATCTTAGTCAAATAAATTTAAACTCTAATTTGCACTGGCACTGTCATCTATGGTTGATACCAGGAAACCCAATTATATTTCAAGAAATAAAATCTGTCTCCACCAAAGACCCAATTTGATGGATCTTTCTTCTCATACTGCATTAGTTCATGCTGTAATAGACTTGGCTAATAGCTATAGGAACTTCAGATCCAAAAATATCAGATGGACTTGTTACAGCATCTACAGAAAAGTCTGCTTTTTCTCTCTGACATCAAAATCAACAGGCATCAGATTTTTCCGACTAAGTCTGACATTCTTTCTCTGGCATCCAAAGTAAACTTTTCAATAAAAAAACACACTGATTGAGGATACCCTCAGGAAAAAAAATATTTATGAGTGACAGGAAGCCGACTGCTGAAAACATATATCACACAGTCTCTCTCTCATCTATATGCAAACACTTCAGAAGCTGGAGGGAGGCTATAAAACCTAGTTTGGGTATTAATTTTATGTTTTCTTCTTAAAACTAACTCCTCATTGCAAGCTTGAAATAATAAGTAGGATTTTTTTTTTCTGCTTGCTTTATGGTATTCAGCACAGAGGATCCTGGCCAGGCTTGGGCTGAGGGGTCACACATGATCATCACCTGCTACTTGCCCACTAAGCAAAGGAACTTTTGCATTCTTCAGTGGCCTTGTTCTGAAATCTAACAAATGCACTTCAGAGGCATTCTGTTTGTAATAAAAGACTTTGAATTTCATACTCAGAACTAACAGGATTTTCAGAGTAAGTATTTCTATTACCTTGAAGTTTCTGTAGCCGGAATGAACTTTCACTAACTGAAATAGGAATATTTAACCACCACAACAATATAAAACACATTTTAATGAACTCCTAGAGGAATGAATCATAGCTCTTCTGTTTGTTTATCTCCTCTAAATTGGAGAAAATAATTTTCTTGGAGCAGACTTACTTTGTCCAATGACAGAGGAAAACCTAACTATGGGCAAAGGAATGGGGCAACTATTCAGCCTCTCTCTTCAGTGCAGTGAAAGGGCAAATCACTGCAGTTACAGCAGTAATTCAAGTCTCCATTCCCTACCAACAGAACAGCATGGCTGTGCTCACACTTGGAACCACTTGCATTCAGCATTGGTCTGTATGTGAGCTTGCTCATCCTGTGTTAAGTGAACAAAAGTGGAAAAGGCATTTAAATTAATATTGCATCTTAATCACACCATACTTATTAATAAAAAATGGAGTTTTCACTGAGGGAAGGAAAAAATGGCATTTCCAGCTCTAGTATGAAACAAATGGCCATGATCAGAAAATGATGACTTGCCCCAAGACAGCATTAGATGATGCAGTAATTTTCATGTTCACAAATGAAACTTAATTTGCAAATGGAGGAATACATTAAAAAACCAACTATAAAACCACGAACCTTGGTGATCTGACAATATGAAAATGATGACCCTAAACTGCTGAAACAGCTGGAAAGCAAAACAGCATGTTTGAGAAAGGGTAAGCTTCTTAGCAGGGATAGTGTCTCAGAAACAGGTTTGGACCATTTTATAGAAATAATTTAAAACTCTCAAACATTTACTATTAACATATTAAGCCAAACAATTCCATTAAAACCAGCAAATCTGCCCGAACAACTCTGGTGCAAAAATTGTTGTTGAAATCTTAGGTAAACAAACTCAGATGCAGTTACATTATGTGAAAAGGCATTCTCAGTTCTAAAAGCAGGAGTTCTGGAAGAACTAGGCTTACATAATGCCAGTTGTCTAGGGATGGTGGGAATTATTTATCATAACCAAATTTGATAAAATCATACCTGTTGCCTTTTCTGACATGTGTTCTGGATCCATTAACACAACTTATTCAATTAAGTGCATATTAAAAGTCAGTCACTGTCATACTTCAAAGTACTTTTTGCTGACAGATGAGAACTACAGACATTTTACATTTATTCATTATTTCAGCTTTGTCTTCTAAAATTCTCACTTTTTAATATCTGAGGTATTCCAGGTGACAATGCTGAAGCATTCACATTTATGAGGAAAATATTAGACCTGAAAAGTTGATCCCTTTCTGTACAGTCTTTGTCTTTTGAATGTGACAGACTTTTTACACATTCAGTTGGC
>NW_008685285.1:0-792 GCF_000695815.1 Acanthisitta chloris
GATGGGGCTTGGAGCAACTTGGTCTAGTGGAAGGTGTCCTTGGGTGGCACTGGATGATCCTTAAGGTCCTTCCAACCCAAACCAGTCTGAGGTTCCATGGGAAGGGAATTGGCATCCCAGGGGACCTGGAGAAGGAAGTGTCCATGTGAACCGCACGAGGCTCCACAAGGCCAAGACCAAGGTGCCTCTGGGTCAGGGCAATCCATGTGGACAAGAGATGAAGGGATGGAGGGATGGATGTGACCCACCTGCAGTGCTGCCTCCAGCTCCAGGATCCAACAGCACAGGGATGTGGAGTAGCTGGAGCAAGTCCAGAGCAGGCCATGGAGATGCTCCAAGGGCTGGAGCACCTCTGTCATGGATCCAGGCTGGGAGAGCTGGGATTGTCCAGCCTGGAGAAGAGAAGCTCCAGGGAGACCTCAGAGCCCCTTCCAGTGCCTACAGGGGTTCCAAGAGAGCTGCAGAGGGACAAACCCTTCTCCATCTGAAGCTCCTGGTGGCCTGGGAAAGGCTGGAAGAATGTTGGCCATGAAGCCCAGAGGAATTGCTCCGCATCTTCAGCCTTCCCAGACATCCTTCCCACCTCCAGGAGGTGGGAACTGGTGGCATTGCCTGTGCTGTTGCCATGGGGTTGCCATGGCAGTTGGATTTGAGGTTTCCATGGAAATAAGAGGAGGGTGGGAATGGGGAAGCACTCCCAGGTCTTCCAGGATGTCCTCCAGGCCCCACCAGAGCTCCCAAGATGTTCTCCAGGTCTCACCAGTGCTCTCAGGAGCCTTAATCCTTCTCTTT
>NW_008685285.1:806-6657 GCF_000695815.1 Acanthisitta chloris
GAACCGCTTGGGAAAATGATTCCTCATCCCTAAAAGTCAACCCAAGATGGATTAACCCACCCTTATTCCTTCTATTTTCCAGGGAAAAGCATTCCTCATCCCTAAAAGTCAACCCAAGACGGATTAACTCACCCTTATTCCTTCTACTTTCCAGGGAGAAGGACTCTTCATCCCTAAAAGTAATTCCATAATGGATTGAGTGGATTGTTCTGGAGGGATTATCCTGATGGAGCCAGAGGGGATTTTTCCAGCTCAAGGTTTTCCAGCCTGAAGATGGCAGCAAGGACCTTCTCCTCCCTGGATAGACTTCCAGGGGGTCAGGAATGCTCTATCCAGACCTCCTGGCTCCAAGGTCACCCTCTGGAGTCATATCCCTGTGATTCCACCACCTCACCACCCCCTGGAATTGTATCCCTGTGATCCCATCCTGCTCCTTCCTGGTGTTCCCAAACATCTGCTGCTGCTGCGTCTGGAGCTGCTTCATCCCTGGAAAAAAAGTAAGTTGGGCTTTTCTCACTGGAATCCAGATTCCAAGCATGGATACTAGGGAGTCAGGAATGCTCCATCCACCCCCCTGGAATCGAATCCCTCTGATTCCATCCTGCTCTTTCCTGGTGCTCCCAAACATCTCGTGGTGTCTCTGGAGCTGCTTCATCCCTGGAAAAAAAGTAAGTTGGGCTTTTCTCACTGGAATCCAGATTCCAAGCATGGATACTAGGGAGTCAGGAATGCTCCATCCACCCCCCTGGAATCGAATCCCTCTGATTCCATCCTGCTCTTTCCTGGTGCTCCCAAACATCTCGTGGTGTCTCCTGCTCCCTCTGGAGCTGCATCCAGTGTCCTACTCCATCCCTCTGGGGAAAAAAAAGTCCGTTGGGCTTTTCCCCTTTGGAATCCACGTTCCAATCATGTCTTCCCGGGGGGTGCTATGAATAAATCCCGTGGGATTTTCCCCCCTTTTCCCTCCGTGCCAATGAGGAGGTGGTTTGGTGGGAAGGGGGAGGAGGAGGGAAACCTGTTTCCCGGGAGCGTCTCTTGGCTACGGAGCTGGAAGCAGGAGCATGGGATGGCTCCGCAGGCTCCTCAGCCAGCTCTCCTGTAAGTCATGGAGCGGAATCCCTCGGGAATTCGGGAATGGGGCTCTGGGATGCCGTTTGGGAAGGGGATTAGCCTGGGGGAAAAGCGGTTTGCTGCTCCCTGTATCCATGCGAGGGAAGCAGCATTCCAAGGGTTCTCCTGGACTTGTGGGGGAGCCTAAATGCATCCTTGGGAATGTGGGTGGATGGAATGGGATCCGGACGAGGGGATGGAGAAGGAAGGGATGGAGGGAAAGGGTGGGAAGGCCTGATTCACTTCCTGGATCCATGGGGATGCAGCAGAATTCCTGGGGATGGGAGTCTCTCCCTCCCATCCATCCATCCATCCATCCATCCATCCATCCATCCATCCATCCATTCCACTTCCCACTGTGTTTTTCCTGTCTCCTGGGGAGATTCCAGGCTTCCAGGGGCACATGGAATGTGCTCCAGCCCTCTGTGGCATTCCAGCTGGGGCTGGGCAGGACAGGGAACAGCAGTTGGATTCATCCAAGGATTTGGAGGGCTGGAAGGACCTCCCATGCCCTGTTTTTTGGGAATGGTGGTAGCACCTCAGTTGAGTTCATCCAAGGATTTTAGGAGGTTTCAGTGTGGCAGAGCTCCCATGGGAGCAATTCTAAGGATGGGGAAAGGAGGGACATGTCCATTCCCAACTCTCCTGAAGTTCCTCTTCCCACTCTTCCACGCCCTCTTGGCACCCCCAAAACACCTTGGCACATCCCTAGGGTCGGAAACAGCACTTCCAGGGTTGGGATCAGCTCTTCCAGCTGCCCATCCTTGATGTCCATCCATAGAATGATCCTCAGGGTTGGGATCATCTCCTCCAAGTGCCCATCCTTGGTGTCCATCCATGGGGAGATCCTCAGGGTCAGGATCAGCTCTTCCAGGTGTCCATCCATGGAGAGATCCTCAGAGGAGCATTCCAAGGGGTTCCTGGAGCCTCCCAGGAGTCCAAACTGGATCCATCCCATTCCTCCCCTCCTCTTCCCACTCTTCCATGACCTCTTGGCACGACTTGGCACATCCCTAGGGTTGGGATCAGCTCCTCCAGGTGCCCATTCTTGGTGTTCATCCATGGAGAGATCCTCAGAGAAGCATTCCAGAGGCTTCCTGGAGCCCCCCCAGGAGTCCAAGCTGTGTGTGTGTGAATGTTGGAAGTGGGAATGTTGTGGCCCCTGGGACTGTCCCTGGGACATCCAGGGAATGTGTGAGCAGGGATTTGGAAGGACTTGGTGATGTTGGGAGCAGGATCCCAATCTGGTCATCCAGGATATCCATATCCAACCTGGAAGCTCTTCCAGACTCTGGGAAAACTGGCTGAATGACTTGGCTTTTTCCTGTTGGAATTACTCCTGACAAGGAGCAGACAGAGATGGGAATCTGCCTTGTTCCTGTGGCAGATCCCATGGGATACATGATTCCTCCATTGAGGCATCAGGAGGGGAAAAACTTGGGATACGTGGCACAAAATCCCCAGGAAGAGCTTCCCATAGGGCTAATTTTGCCAAAAGTTGGCATTCCATGGGGAAAATCCTGGACGTACATCCCAGGGAGAGTGGGAGGAGGCTGGGAAACACCAGTAAGACCAGTTAACTGGGGTGGTGTAACCCAGAAATCCCAGGAATGCATCCCAGGAATGGATCCCAGGGCCATAGCTCATCCCAGCAAAGAATCACTGGAAAACAGGAAAGACATGGATATTTGGAGTTGTTATGTCCTGGGAGAAGTGGGAAACAGTGTCCAGTTGGCTTCTTAGACTGGGAATGTCCTGCCCTGGGCATTCCATGGAGCTGGGATGGAAGTGGGAGCATCTAACTTGTTCTTGGCCTTATCCCAGCATGGAAGGTCCCCAATCCATGTCCTTTCCCCAACCAGCTTGGTCCCAGGTGGCCAGAATTCCATGGATGCAGGATATGGCCACCTGGGTTGGGGCTGGTGGCCTTGGCTGGATCTGGGAATGTCACCTGGAATGGGCTACAGGGAGCCTTGGGAAAGGGAATGCTTCCTGGGAATGCTGGAAACATGGCAGGGAGGAGGAGGAAGTGAAGGTGGAGGAGGAGGATGATGAGGAGGAGAAGGCGAAGAAGGAGGAGGAGGAGAAGGAGGAGGAGGAGAAGGAGGAGGAGGAGGTGGAATAGTAGAGGAAGGTGGAGGACGATGAGAAGAAGGAAGAGGATGAGACAAGGTGGAGAAGGAGGAGAAAGATGATGATGAGGAGAAGGAGGAGAAGGAGGAGGATGAGAAGGATGAGAAGTATGAGGAGAAAGGAGAAAGATGAAAAGGAGGAGAAGGAGAAGGAGAATGAGGAGGAGTAGGAGAAGGAGGAGAAGGATGAGGAGAAGATTGAGGGAGAATAGGAGGAGAAGGAGGAGGAGGAGGAGGAGGATAAGGAGCAGGATGAGAAGAAGGAGCAGGAAGAGAAGGATGAAGAGGAGAAGGAGGAAGAGAAGGAAGAGGAGAAGGAGGAGGAAGAGGAAATTTCCCAGCTGTGCTTCCAAGCTCTTCCTTGTCTCCATGGGTCTGGGAATTCCCAGCTGGCAGAATCCAGGCCATTTCCCTAACTGGATTTATGCCCTAAAGGCTGAAGCACTGAGGGATTTCAGGGGGGAAATTCCCTCCCTCCATTCCCAAATCCCTGAGGGATTTCAGGGGAGAAATTCCCTCCCTCCATTCCCAAATCCCTGAGGGATTTCAGGGGAGAAATTCCTTCCTTCCATTCCCAAATCCTTTCCCAGACGAAGGAAGGATTTCCCCTCTCCTGGATCTGTTCCATCCAGGGAACTGAAGGTGTTTTTCCCTTCCTCTGGAATAACAGTCATTAATTTTCCCTCAAACTGATCTGAATTCCCTATGGAAAAACCAATATCCCACATTTTTCCAGACCTGGAATGCTGGGAAAGGTGCTGAGGCCATCCAGGATATTAGGGATATTAAAATGAGTGGGATAGAGAATGGGATAATGATTATATTAGGGATAGTCTGGGATCTGACAAGGGAATTCCTGAATTAAGTGGGATTCATGCTGGAGCCTGGAGTTTGGAAAGGGAAATGAATCCCTAAGCAGGATTTGGGATTGAATTCCAAGCTGATCCTTGGTGGTTTTTCCCAGGGAAGTCATTCCCAGGTGGTGTGAACACAGCCAAAGGGTTTTCCAGGCTGGAGCTTGGAACTGGTGCTGGGGAAGGGATTGGGTGGGAGCTGAGCTTGGCACATTCCTGGGAATCTTCTGCCAAAAAGCCATCAACTCACCTGGAATTTCTGGGATCAGTGGGATTAGTGTCAACACCCCAGACACAGTGTGCTGATCCCAAGGCATTCCATGGCCAATTCCCAGCTCCAGCTGCTTCCCAGCCTCACCTACCGTGGTTGGATATATCCCAAACCTTCTCCTTCTCTTCCCTTCCCCCTTCCCAAAACAAAGCATCTCCATGATTCCCGTGGGTTGCCTGGAAACCAGGAATGCTTAGCGACCACTTCCAAACAGCTGCTCCAATTCTTCTCCCACTCCCTTTCCCTCTCCTTTTGGGAATGCTGCTCCCAGGAAGTTGTTGTTCCCCTTCCCCAAGGGAAGTTTTGGGGTTGGTTTTCCCTCTCAGCATTCCATGAGTTTGGCTGGATTGGGTCTTATCCCACTCCTGTGCATCATCCCAGAGCAAGACACATCCCAAACATTCCCTCTACAACTTCCAAGGATTTTCCAAGCCTTTTGGAAGCTTTTCCAGGCCATTAACCCTTTTCCTTGTGCCTCAGTCACGTCATTCCTGGTGAGAGCAGTGTTGGATGTGCTCTTGGTTTGGAATGTGCAAGGGAAAATCCACATGGCAAGTGATGATGACACTATGGATTGTAGGAACAAGTGGATGATCCATGATTTGGATCCATGATTTGAGATTGTGGCTTTGGGATCTCAATCCTGTGGTAGGATAGGCTGGAAAACACATCCCCAAGCTTTTCCAGGATCATTTTTTGTGCAGGAAGCAGGTGGGGAGGATCCAAAAACACTTCCTTGGATGGGACTTATTTTCCCTCCTGGCCTCAAAAATGAGGGATTTGGGAATCCTGCAAATCCCAGGGATGCTTTGGGATGGCTTTTCCTACTGCAGCCATGGGATTGCTCCTGGTTGGAGCAGCCAGTGGCTCTGGAATGGCCAAGATGGGAACCAGAAGGGATAAACTGTGGCCAATCCCACAGCTAAGAATTGGGAATTTGCCCCAGGAGTCAGATGCTGTGACCCATGGAATTCCTAGAAGTTACTACAGGGATCTGCTATCCGGGAAGGAGATTGTTTGGAGCAGCTCAGGAGGGATTCAGGACCAGGAATCATGTTCTCCATGGCCAAAAAAAAAAGAGGGATTGGGAGTCCTTGAGCTTCCCATTCCCATTGGAAGCCTCACACTAGCATTCCAGTGCCTTGGGGAGTACCTGTTGTCCTCTTCCCATAGCTGTTCTCACCTCCTGGTGAGCTCTTCCTTCCCAGATGGTCCTGGCTCATCCCATCCCATCCCATCCCTGGCTCCAGGGTCTCTGGGAACACGGAGATCCTTCCCCTGTGCCTGAGTCATTCCCTCCCTCCAGCTCAGCGTGGGCTGTGCCGGCAGCAAGCCAGGGGGGGATGGAATTCCATGGGAGTCTGCTGCTGGCACAGGCTGGGAGGGATACAGGGATGAGGGGATGGAGGGGATGGAATGGAGGAGGTGGGATGGAGGAGGAGGTGGGATGGGGGAATGGGGGTGGGATGGGATGGGATGGGATG
>NW_008685286.1:0-296 GCF_000695815.1 Acanthisitta chloris
CCATACTACTGATGGTTGTTCTGCACTCGCAAAGTATGGAAGATGTGGTGCAGACCAGCCTGGTCTTGTACATTGCCAGGTTTGGGGCAGCCACCAAGTCCCTGGGCAACCTGTGCCAGTGTGTCACCACCCTTACAGGAAAAAACATTTTGCTAATATCTAACCTAAACTTCCCCTCCTCCAGTTTGAACCCATTACCCCTTGTCCTATCACTACAGTTCCTATCAAAGAGTCCCTCTCCAGCTTCCCTGTAGTCCCTTCAGATGGTGGAAGGCTGCTACGAGGTTTCCATGCCA
>NW_008685286.1:403-15106 GCF_000695815.1 Acanthisitta chloris
TCTGAACTTGCTCCAACAGTTCCATGTCCTTCTTATGTTGAGGACACCAGAACTGTGTGCAGTATTCCAGGTGGGATCTCATGAGAGCAGAGGAAAGGGGAAGAATCATCTTTTTTGGCCTGCTAACTCTACTACTTTTGATACAGTCCCAGATTCCATTGGCTTTCTGGGCTGCTGGCACACACTGCAGCTCATGGTGAGCTTCTCATCCACTGTTACTCCCAAGTCTTTTCTCCTCACTGCTGGTCTCAATTACTTCTCCACCCAACCTGTAGGTGTGCCTGACATTGCCACAGCACAGATGTAGGACCTTGCACTTCATTTTGTTAAGAGAGCATAGACGAGGTGCTCCAGACCTCTAATAATCTCTGTGGCCCTCCTCTGGACCCACTCCAACAGGTCTATATTATTCCTGTCCTGAAGACTCCAGAGCTGGATGCAGTACTCCAGATGAACAGTCATTATTGAGCTGTTGGTCTCATTGCCACACAAGACCAAAATTATAAATGGGTTCAGTGATTGGGCTTACTTATGCAAAAAATCAGTCAGAAGCTAGTACATGCATACCATTTGGTGACTGACTGACTCAGGATGACCCTAAACCACAGATTGTTCTAAGTTTGGACAAATGCAAAGAAAGCTACATTCCTCTGTGCCCACTCCTTCCCTTACTTTTCTTCCTAAGCATCTGTTTTTTCCCACTTTCAGGGGTGAGACATTTTGCCAAACAGAACTTTTGGTTTAGCTGGTACAGCTTTTCAGGTAAGTAAGGACACAGAGGCAAGGTTGAGTAAAATCAAGAATATAAACCTACACTTCCAGGTACAGAAATGCAGGACAGAGCAGATGCCAGGCAAATAGTGTTGGCATTTTGGGAAATGCTAGGATTTACTTTTCTTGATGTGCTGTTCTATCTTTCTTTATCCTTCTGTTTTTTAGATAAGCAAAGAGGAGCAATGTTTAAAATTTCTGAGCTCTATCCCCTAAGTGTTTCTTTATTTCACTTTCTGAAAACTGATTTTTGACAATTTGTTCACACTGTCTCTAAGACAAAGGTAAATCAGGAGCAGCACCACTGATGTCATTAAGCTAAATCCACAAACAGTCCATAGCAAATTTCAAAAACTACTGTGACAATTTACAGCCTCAGAGTGCTGAGCCTAATAGTGTGTTCCTATTGAAATATTTAACAACTGAAAAGAATAATTTATATACAGATACCTCAGAAAATATAAATCAGAAAAGATGTAAACTTATTTTTATCACTAAACCCAAAGCTTTTAAAATATTATAACAAAGCGAGTTAAAGTTACTGGGAAAACTAAATTTATTTTCTTGAGCAGTAAGGGTCAAAGCATGATCAGAAGTGGCTGCCCCTATTTTGCAGCAGCTCTTCAGCTTTGAGATTTGGTTTGTTTCATTCTAAGTGGAAAGTAAACCTTTCTGAGCATGATCAGAAATGTTACTGGCTAATGACTGGGTCCTGTCATTTGACTAAAAGGATTACCTTTTTATTTTACCTTCTCTGGCTGTACAAATGGACTGTGAAAGAGCCCTAGACCTCAAAAATCCTCTTATCAATATTGCAGAAGTTCTGAGAAACAGGGCTGTTTCAGCAGAGCTGCATATTTCCAAGAAATGTGTATGTTCTGGAAGTGTCCAAGGTAGCTCGAATGAGTATTATTTGTTATATAAATCAACTGGAGAATATGCACCCACCATCAGCTTCACTTGCTTTGTCAATCATTCATTCCAAATAACTCTAATTAACATTTTGAGAATAAGCCCCTTCTCCCCTTCCTGCCCCTGGGCTTTGTTGTCATATAAATTAAATTTGTTTCATTTTGGATGTGCTTAAGAAAGATCTAACTTGATAAATAAACAAACAGACAATATGCCACAAACAAAAGCTGAGCCTGCCAAGTCCCAACAAGTCAAGGAGATGACTTCATTTGTACATGCTTGAAACTATGGAGGAGTGATTCCAACCTGAAGTGAACATGCCATACCAGTACAAACAAAAATCAGTCTGTCCACATTTCTGATATGCTTCATTTACAGAGTTCTATACTCAGCCACTGTGGAAATTTACTCAGCGTGTGGTTTGGTTGCTTGGTCAAATGGTTGAAAATTAACTTCATAACGGGGCTAAGATGGGTGTGGGTTCAAGATCTTTTATTAGGTGAAGTGATCCTTTGTATTTCTCTGTAAATTACGCCTTTGCATTTCTAAGCTCAATAGCTATTTGTGTAACATCAGGGACACTTTGTGCCCACAGCACAACACAGAGGGTCTCAGTGAACAGACACTACATGAGCTCTCTGCAAGCCCCCATTTCAAAACTCTTCAAGATCTATGGAAATCATTTTGCTGACTTCAGTGTGCGTGCATCACTGCAGCAAACTTGAGTTTTGCCACGTTTCCACTTTCTTCAAAATCAAAGGTCTTCCTGAAAACCCACATGGTTACTCTATGCATTGGAGAAAGAGGTTCTCAGGGAAAAGAGCAACAAACCTTCTGTGAAAAATTTCTGTTATTTTCTGATTCCTTTGTAGTGAAGTAATTTTATAGGTGCCTCAATGTTTACATTGATATGTCAAATATGTACTTCTCTGCTGTCTCAAGGAAATGCTAAGTACAGTGATACCCAGTGACAAGTCACTGCAGTAGATTATTTCTATTTAATTCTTTGCCAGTTTCTGTAGAAAGGATGAGGTTTCTGGTTCAAATAAGTGTCTTCCTCTCTAGCATCCTTGTTGCTTACTATTTAACTGACTTGGTTTTATGAGGGAAAACTGTTTCTGACATAAAGAGAAGAGAAAAATTATTACATTATCAGGAACAAGGGAGGGAGATCCCAAAATGAACTCATATGACATCATGAGCACCTAGAATTGCAAAAAGCTGGTGTAAAGACAGTAGAATTCTGGTTTCTTCAGTTGTTATTTCTGCTTTGTATGACTTTTACCAAAAGTTTGAAGGGAATTAGAGACATCACTTTGACAAGATTTGTGTCCAGACAGAATTGTTTATGATACACATTGTTTTGTGGTTATGTTTCATCTTCTTAAGATGCATCTTGCCTTATACACAATTGGAAATTTTAAAATGATGGATCAGTAGGAAGACTTCAACAAGAAGGAAACCCATTTACATAAAGTATGAATGTTTAATTTTTGAAGCTGTATTATAGAAAACCCCTGTGCAAGCTCAAATCTGTGTTTCTACTGAATAAAGGAAACAGAGAATTTTGAATCAAAATTGGGGGGGGGGGGGGGGAAGGCAAGGCCTGGGACTGCACTTGAGGAAAGGAGTGAAAAGAAAGATATATTCTCAGAAGGTTGCTCAGGGCAGATGGTGGATATGGCTCCTGAAATGAAGCTGAGAGTCAGCTCTGAGAGGAGGAATTCAGGAGGCCAGTGATGCTCAGTTAGTTCCTGGTTTGTCAGCTGAGACGTCCAGTGACTTTGAGGAAATCATACAAAGAGAAATCCTAGTTTTGGAACATTTTCTCATTCTTTGCTCCTTTGCAACTGTATCTTAACATTTTGCCAAGCGAAGGTACCTTGTTTTCTTTGATGTCAGCTCTCGAGAAACTTGTGAATGCTAGGAATCTTATGACCACAAACCACATTACTTTCTCAAAACCAGTGAATGTCTATGAAATGGCCCATATGGGCAAAGTGCAGTGAGAATCTTACAAGGTCAGCCCAAAGACTGACATTTTCAGGTGCCAAGCTTCAGAAGGAATGGACACAAGTAGCTCTGTTCCAGGGAGAGATTAGTGCAGCAACACTGCTGACCATGGGCAATTCCAAAGCATCAAAGTCAGTAACTGCTAAAACAGACAAATTGACATGGCACTTTCTCAGGGCTAGCTGACAAGGTGAAATCTGGGTGTTTGCCAAGAAAATAGGATAGGTTGCTGTTGTTCCAGTACTGGCTGCTATTACTCATAATTTGAAGACATGCAAGTGCTGTGTGTTTATGCATACAGGGTGGCCAGAGGATTTTTAAGTGGCCTCTTTCTTTCAACACTCTGAATTAACACTTTAAAAATGTTCTGATGAGAAAAAAATCAAAACACACCTACAGGGCTGTATTTAGGCACAGTATTTTCTTTGACACTGGAATAATATTTGGCTTATTTGAAACTGAAACATAATTAGAACAGGGTATAAATATCCTTCTAAGATAACTAACTGTAAGGATCCTATTGGGAAATCAGTTCTAGGTATACCAGGGCACCTGAAATTACACAAATACCTGTTCTTTGATTCATCTTTCATCTCAAAAGATAAAACTTTTGCAGTTACTTTCATTTGGTTATGACTTATCTGACATATGGTGCTTTTCCTGCCTGTTAAGTGTCACCATGGGGCCCAATCCAAAAGGAAGAAGCATATATAAGGAGTGTGAGTCAGAACTTGCGATGAATATTAACAACATTCAGGTCATGAAGCAGAATATTACATGCTGCACATCCTCTGACCTGATAGGATTACTCTCTCCAGGAGACAAAGGGTGTTTCAACTTCAATAATCACTGAAGAATTGACCATCCTGCTGGAGAGAGTGACAGCAAGGTGACAACTACAGTGTATAACCACACTCTGGATTGGATTAATGTATGTTTTGTGATTTTTAACTGTCTGAAACAGATTCTAATTTCAGGAAAACCCAGCCATCCTGCTGACATCCCTTTTAATATCACTGGTTTGAAACTCCTACCAAAACTTAACCTGAAGTTTGCTTGTCCAAACAAAGGTTATTAAGAGGGTACAGAAATGAGAGTCTGTGCTAGAAAAATTAAAATTGCAAACCAATCACTTGGGAAAATATCATTTAGGGATAAAGCCAGTAATCATTTTAGTACAAAAAATATTTTGACAGTATAGGCCAAATTAATCTCTTTATCTGATTGAAAGCCTTTAAAATGCCTATTATTTTACTCAGCTGTGCTCCTAGTATAAAAAAACAACTGTCAGGATCAGTAGGAAGGTTTCTTGAATCCAGTGAAGGCCAAAACAACCTATTTTCTACAGCACAGGTGTCCTTGCCGTTGGAGAAGACAACACTCACAGAAGAATAAAAGAAAGGATCTAGTGTCTTGTCATGCCAATAAACCAAGCAAAGAAGCATCATGCAGCCACTCACTCACTCTCCCACCAGTGGGATGGGGGAGACAATCAAGACTCCAGAGCTGGATGCATCACACCAGGTGGGGTCTCACAAGAGCAGGGTAGAGGGCCAGAATCACCTCCTTCGACCTGCTGGACACCCCTCTTTTAATGCAGCCCAGGATGCTATAGGCTTTCTGGGCTGTGAGCACACACTGCTGGCTCATACCCAGCTTTTCATCCAGCAGTACTGCCAAGTTCTTGGCAGGGCTTCTCTGGATCTGTTCATCCCCCAGCCTGTACAGATATTGGGGATTGCTTCAACCCAGGTGCAGGACCTTACACCTGACCTTGCTGAATCTCATGAGCTTGTTCAGGTCCCTTTGGATGTCATCCTGTTCCTCAAGTGTGCCAACCACATCACAGCTTGGTGTCTGTCTGGAAACTTGCTGAGGGTGCACTCAACTCCGTTGTCTATACCACTGATGAAGACATTAAAGGGCACCAGTCCCAATATGGATCCCTGAGGGACAACAGTCATCATTGATCTCCATGTGGACACTAAGACATTGACCACTACTAGGTTAACCCTTCCTGACTTTATATATCAATCTTATGAAAGAATGAAGATTTTGTAGGTGGTATTTACTCATACCTTGCAATCAGCTGTATTGCTGCATATTTCCAGCTGACTATGTGACAAATGTGCCTGCACACAACTGATGAACCAGCATCATTTGATGGACTGACCATTGATGAGCAGGACTTTAGCCACTGACATTCACAGAAACAGATTTTAATCTTCCCTGCACTCTGATTTGTTGCCAGGACTTTCAAATCTCCCATTCTGTGACATCTCACAGAGTGTTCAAAGATGACTCTGTCACAAGATGACACAGCTCCAGGCAAAGATAAGAACTGGAAGTCTTTTCCCATGCTGTTGGGGAAATGTCTGGATGTGGAAATTCAAAGGCACATTAAGTGCGAAGATAACAAGCTGCTGAGAAGAAGGAAATATTCCAGTTAAAAGTAATCACAAATACCACAAGAGTAAATTCCAAAATCAATATTTTCACTCATAAAAAGTCACCTTTATTGCACATTTTGTCTCTTTGATTAGATCACTGACAGCCCAGGAGCATGGCCTTGATCTATAATTCAATCCACTTGTCATCAATAGTAGGTCTGAAAATATATTTGCAAAGGGAATGAGTCAATCAGATGCAGAAGGCAAGCTGCCAAAAGGCAGCCAGTTATTAATTCTGAGCAGAATTCAGTTTGATTTGACATGAAACAAGCTGACTCACTAGTTTCCAAGGATGCAAAGAAGGCAGAAACTAACCATATTTGAATCAGAGAATGATGAGAGAATATTAGTAGCCTAATTCTCTTCCATGGTATTTAACAAAGTTTCACTCATCTTGGGAAACTGCTGTCTCATTTATCATGGGATTTAAAAGGATCTCTTGACATTGACTTGCAGAGGATCATGTGTAATCATAATTTCTTTTTACTAGCCATAAGGTACTCATAGGGGTGCATTTTCCTAAGGCAGTCATACAATATTTTGGACATCTGTTCTAAGCAAAAGAAAGACAGCGCAGAGATTCTTAAAGCAGCAGCACTCTCTACTTGTAAAGCACATGTGATAAAGCACATTTGTTTTCATCCAGAAAAAAAGGTTAGGCTTCATGAGACATTATGAACTAAAACATTTTAACCCACTGTCTTGAAATCACAAATGACTGGGTTATTTGAGGCCCTTCCCCTGCAGATGCACCTTGGTGTGCATCACAGTAGATTCTGTCCCGTAGATTTTCTCAGTTCTGTTGTCTTCACAAATATGTGTAGATTTACTACCAGGCATATTGGCACAATTGATAGCTTCACACTGAACTCCACCCCGACTTGCAACTTTCATCTTAGAATCAGGCGATTCTCAAGAAGATTGACTGTGACAACCTGAATGTTAATTGTTGTCTGGAGCCCTGCTGAGTTTCAATTTTACTATTTGTCTTAAATTTAATTCCTTTTTTGTAAGGGTGTCAAATTTGATCAGATTAGTCTTTTCCAGTATAAACTTGTCAGAATCCAAAAAGTAGCTCCATTGCTGTCCAGGCTTTTGTCAGCACAGTGGAAAAGTATATTTCAAGTGATGTATTTATACATGTAAGTTACATACCAGTCACAGCCTTTTTTTGTTTAAAGTGTCAGATTCAATCCCTGAACAATTTAGAACAGCTAATGTTTATTTTCTTGCTCTAAGACACATTGCAGATTTTATTGCCACATGTGAGCAGAGATAATACATTCAGCAGTTCCTCCACCCTAAGCAGTGCAATTAAATAATAAGTACTAATGACTGCATTCTTCTTTAATTTTTTTCCTCTATGATATGAAATCCCAACACTTCTTGTTCTAAAGAAAGTTTAGAATGCCCAGAAAGAACCAGAGGCACAGTATGTTCTCATAGTAGGACACCCAAGAGAAACAGACAATAGAGTGTTGCAAAAGACAGTTAAAGACTAAAAATAAATAATTCCCATTCTTTAGAGCTCTGTCTAAGCACAAACAAAAATGAGACTGCAAACAAGATAAATGCTGACTGGCTTTTACTTCACGACCAGTGTTTTTCTCTTCCCAGTTCCTATTTTCTCATCACTTTTTTTTATTCCATCTCTCATGCTCATTTTTTTCTATCTCTTTCTGTGCTAACCCTTTCCTCATGCCTCCCTATATAATGGTCTCTTCAGCTGTCTTGACATCTAGGTATATTTTTATCCTCTCCAGAATCACAGACTTGCATTTTTGCTCTGCCACTGTTCTCCTTTTCTTTCTTCCCTCAAATATCTCCAGCCACAACCCAATTACAGACTTGTATCTCCTACCTGTGTTTTTCTCTGCATCTTCCCATACTTTTCCACTCCAAATATATTCCCTCACTGTTTCCCTGTTCATTTCCATTTTCTTTTCTCTACTTTCACCTTGTTTCTTCTGTAATTAGCACCTATCTTATCCTTCCTCCTTCTTATTTCAGGTCTCTATGTTCATCAAGATTCACAATTTTCTCAGCTGCAGACAACCTTTCAGTAC
Source organism: Acanthisitta chloris (assembly GCF_000695815.1). Lineage (NCBI taxonomy): Eukaryota > Metazoa > Chordata > Aves > Passeriformes > Acanthisittidae > Acanthisitta > Acanthisitta chloris. The sequence continues at coordinate 8,616 of NW_008685286.1, forward strand.
CTTCTTCCATTTTTCTGTCTTCTCTATTTCTTTCTCTCCTTTATTTCTCTCTACACCACCTCATTCTGTTCAGGTTCTGCTTCAGCATCAACTACACCAGAGGGAGGAAGGAAGCATGTCAGTCCAAAGTAAAGAGGCAGAGTAACTGCTCACCTCAAAAAGTCACCAGCTGACCAACAAAGTTGATGGTGTCTTGAGAGCCTCCTCCACATTGTTACAGCACAGAGTGACCCAGTTTCCCCAGGCTCCTGCCATGGGCACAGCCCTTTGGACTGTGGCTTATTTCAGTTATCTATGTAGCTCATGGAGACCATGACTTAAGATGACTTACTGGGATATTAAGGATTTACAGAGAAACAAAAACACTGCAGAGAACTTTACAAACCAGCCCTAGCCTGAATGTTGGATCAGGCTGCTTGGTGTCTCTTTTGGATACTTTTATTCACAGTAATTCTGCCTTATGAGCACTGCACTATGCAGATTAGCCCTCTGCCTTGCCACATCCTGACTTGTAGTGCTCTGACTCTTTACTTGAATATTTGTCCCTCTGTTACTCAAAGACATGACTGACCATGATATGGAGAGATAGGGTTTCTTTCCACATCTCAGCTCTGAGAAGACTTGAAGTGTATAGGAAAGCCAAGTTCTGCCCAGTGCAAGCCCATAGGGGTCCCAGAGTTAATTGTCCTCCTAACATTGCTGCTAAATTGTGTGGTGAACCCTTCACAGGGCAACAGATTTGTTCTCTGCAACCCTACTATTCCCACCGATGAACAGCGCTAGTGTGGAACGAGCAGTTCTTGCTTTACCTGTTACACCACTTGTAGCCACTAATCAGGCTGAAGCTTTACTGTTACTGGGATAGCTTGAGTTCAGTATCAATGGTCTTCAAACCTGCCTCCTCTGCTCTCCTTATGGGACCATGGAAATGGTGTATGCCAAAATGCGAAGAGCAAGATCATTTCCATAGCCCTGGTTACATATGGTCCTGCACAATTACTAGTGAAGACAAAAGAAACCTAATCTTTGTAAAAAAGAGGAATCTCTAACATGCTTTTTATGCTATTCTTTTCAGTTTAGCTCAATTAATGATTTTCTTGCCAGCTGCTGCTGAGTGATGGTGTTTGTGGAAGATGATCACAAACAGTGATGGACTGTGGATGCAGAGGCTAAGTCAGTTTGCCTTTGATCACTCCCTGGTTGGAGAGAGATAGATTCTCATGCATGATCAACTCTCTCTAGCTAGCCAAGAAGTGGTATTTTTGACAGCTAAACAAGCAACTTCTTGTCTCTCTTCCCAGCTACAGGGTAAAGGGTAAGAAATAGTCACATGTCAATGAGGAAGAAAACAAAGGATTAAAAATTATCTCTTTTTTTTTTGTTTGTAGGATAAATTACTCCTCTGACTGAATTAGTACTGTTGACTTTTTCTTACTGTGATATTGCTTCCCATGCATGGCAGACTTCCATTGGTCTTTAAAGCTAAAGACTAAAATTTTTGTTAAAAAATCTCAGTGTACATAGGTATCTGCCCCTGAATTCTCCCTCCCAGATGATTTTGCCCAGCCAGGGGAAAAAGAACTCTTTATTGGCTCCCTGTCTTCTTATCCAGGAGTACTGTATAATTACCAAGATCCAAATTACAACATATCTGTAATTTGAGGCTGCTCCTTTCTGGGTCTTGGTTTTGATTTGGACTGTACCTCAGTCCAAAGGAAGGAGAGACACCCATGTGTACATGAAGCCAGAATGATGCTAAGCTTTCCCTGAACAGGTGGTTTGGAGCCTACAGAATTTTAGCCTAAGGCAGAACAACACAGATTCTGTTCCAGCAAAAAAAGTAGGGCAAGAAGGGAACTGTGTCTGTTAGAAACATCTGTTCTTTTGTCCATTCTGTCCTTCAATAGCTTATTACCACTTGCAGAATAAAGTATTACTCAGTGACACCACATGTGTCAGTAGTGGACTCTTAGGAAAAGTGTAGGGGGTTTTTTGTTTTGCAGTTATAACAGTCATGACAGTTATTTGCATGATAGCTGTCCTGACAGCTAACTGTAATGAACACTCCTCACTGATAGGAACCCATAGGAAAGGGCATTGGATTCTGTGCTAACCTTTCCATAAGAAAGGCGCTTAATTAAAACCAATGATATTGGTAAAGCTGCTAAAGTGATCTGCTACTTTCCCCACCTAAGCTTTAACAGCAAGTCACTGCTTGCTGTTTGATGATAGTCTGAAAGAAACTCTGTGCCTTCAGCACATGCACAAAGGCAGGCATGGAACTCATCAGTCTTTGCCACTTGAACAGCACTGAAGAGCTACAGCAAGATGCATTTGGGAAGAGAAGGGTGGTGTCACAAAAATATCCTCAGAGGCTGAGACAAAGTTATTGCTTCTTTGTACAACAGAGTGCTGTGTGTATTGACTCTTTAGTCAGCTGTTTAGCTCTCCATGGGAGGACAGTGATCATAGGCAGTAGATCTGGGGATACACACACACATTCCAAGAAGGTATAAATAATGGATGAAATATTTTGTGTCTTTGCAAGAGATAGTAGGATTGCTGCCAGCATTCTCTGTTCTCATCAGATCTGGCAATATGGGATGAGGAGTCCGAATGCAGGAGGGCAGGACTACCTTTCAGACTGGAGAAATGGGCCAAATGGACTTCAACTAAGATGTGAAAAATCCTGCACATGGAAGGGAACAAACCTATGTGTTGGTACAGGCTGGTGGCTTTCCGCAGAAAAGGATCTTAGGGTCCTTGTAGGAAAGAACTTGGGTATGAACCAGCAGTAAGCTCTTGCAGAAATCCAAGAGTATGACAAGTAGGTCAAGGGAAATGATGATTCATTTCTACTTGGCACACGTGAGCCTGCATCTGGAAAAATGTTCCATTTTGGGAGTGAGTCCAGAGGGAGGCCACTAAGATGGTTAGGAGCTGGAGCATATGATCTTTGAGAGGCTAAGGGAAGTGGGGAGAAAAGAAAAGAACTCTTAATAACTGTCTTCAGCTACCTAGCCAGGGCAGTAGAGAAGAGTGTTACAGAGAAGACAAATCTTGCCTCTTCTAAGAGATGTACTGTCAAAGGACAATAGATAGTGATCACAGTTTGCAGGAAAGGAAATTCCAGCTGGTCATAATGAAAATGTTCTTCTTCATGACAGTGATTAAGCACTGTGACAGGCTGCCCAGAGACATCATGGGACCTATTCTTCATCCCTGGACATTTTCAAAATTTGACAGGAAAACACCATGAGCGACTTGATTTAACATTGCAGCCTGCCCTGATTTCAGTATATGGGCTACAGACCTCCAGACATCACATCCAACCCATAGTATTCCATGATATGTATAAAATATCAGTATCTGGAGTGCTACTACAGAGTACCAGAGAGAGTAGGGCTGGTGCACGGAGCTTTTAGTACTGTTAAAAGCTGAAAGAAGATGGATCCTATTACTTTGATAAAAAGGGCAAACCTTAGAAAGATATCTATGGCATGAACTGTCCTCTTCAGGATCCTCTTTAAAATGGATGTCATATTACATTTATAAATGCAGGTTTGCTATGACTGTATAAGACGATTACTCCTAAACATAAACCACTGCAGTTTATAGATCCCTCCTCACCAAGTCCTTCCTCATGGGTACATTTACTATCTTTCTTAAAGGTTCCTGAAGCCATGTGATTTTGGGAGAATTTCAGGTTTTGTTTACAAGAAAAAATGCGGGAAAACAGTCTGGCAAGTGTTATCATAGAGGACAATTGATTTTCTGGGAGACAAGTAAAGACCCCAGAACATTTTAAAACCAAAAGGAATGTCAAAATTTTCAAGCGGGTCTCACAATTTTTCAAAGCCTGACTTGTGGTTGTGTGATAGCTGTGGTCAGCAACACTGTACAGAGAATATGCTTGAATAAAGTTCAGTTTGGATATGTGTTGTTGGTGTCCTTCCATCTCCATAGTATGAGGAACCAAACTCCCCAAAACCATGAGAACCAACATCTAAGGCAAAGTCCAGAAGGGAATCAATAAATGCAGGCTCACCTCCAACACTTAGGAGCCCTGTGTTAGCATCAAAGCTGTCAATGTGACTCAGAAAGGTCACTTGAGATTTAATGAAGCTGGAAATGCAGGAAGAGTCGCTGCCCTTTTCCTGTGAGAGCAATGGCCCTTGTGGCAGTGCTCACCTGTGCAGTGCAGGCAGAAGCTACTGACCTAGGGTAGTTTTGTTCCTAGCACAGAATGCTTCAGCGCTTAGGTGAGAGGAATGAGACGACAGCATGTAATAAAAACACCATGGAGAAAATGAGCTGAAGACATGCTTTCTGTTTCACTTTCTAGAGATGGAAGGACTATCTCTTACTGACTGCTCTTTTACCCTGTGATATTAAAAAAATCTGAAAGGGCTTCCTGAGCAGTCTTGTGATTAGTACAGTATTTAAACCCATTTAATTGCTGTGATGAATTACATGCCTACCATTGATCTTATTTGCCCCAAAGTACTTATAGGCTGTTCAGTCTGCCTTGTCAAAGTACAAAGTTTGAAGTGGGTTTATGTTTACTTATGTTAATAACTAATCATGGGAATCAAAATGAGCCGTACATGACTAATTGACCGGTCTGTTTTACTGTCCTTCATGGCAATGCTGATAAGGTTTTCTGACAGCATGCAAATCAAGCTGCTATCAGCAAAAGGCCTTCCCTAAAAAAAAAGAAAAAAGGCAAAAGGAGCAGGCAAGCTGCAGTTATTAGCTAGGAAAGATAGCAGCCTCTTGGGAACAAGGAGATGCCTTTCACTGGAAATATCAGGCCAGGGAGGGGGATGGAATTTAATGAGCTGTGAGGACAAGAGACCTGCATAGTAATTAACTCCCAGAAGATCTCATTGAATGTTCCACAGTACCCCCAGTCAGCAGTCCTTTTACCTTCATTGGAATTAAACTTTAATTTGGTGTCAAAGGGCAGAGGAAAGACCTGCATTATCAAGCGTGGAAATCAATGAACCGTGTGAAGGAAAAGGTCACACCCCTACTTGCAGCACAGAAGATTGAGAATGAAAAGGTGAGGATATAAAGCTGTCCAACATTTACTCTCGGTGCTGGGAGTGTGAGAGGTGGATGTTTCACCCCATAGACTTGTCACTACCTCTCTTACCCTGAAAGAATCTCCATTTCTGTGGAACAGGGAAATGAAGGGGTTTTCTTCTGTATTAGTGGCCATTGTTGTTGTTTCTAAAGACTTGTTGAACTTTTTACTTTGTTCAATGCAAGTATCTAACACACAGGTGAATTAAACTCTTCCATCCACAGTGGCCTTAAAGCATTTCAAGACATCTCAGCTCACTGCATTTTCCTGGTGTTATTGGCATTGTATCCTCCCTGCTTCACCCATAAATAAGAATGCTAGCTACCATCAAACACACAGTTACTGTATGGAAAGTGAGTAATCTTCTATACAGAATCTTTCCTGTGCAACAACTATCAACCTAAATCACTGCAGGTCATGAGTAGCAATCAGATAGAAGCAAGACTAGCAGATCATGGGAAATTCATTCCCACTCTAAACTGCATGCAAGTTGCCTGAACCCCAGGCTTTCCTCAGCATGGTGGAGCTTTCTCCCTGGAGAGGCTCTGCACTGAGTTTCCACTGAGAACCGTGGAAACTCGTCTTGACAAATCCACCTGCAGGTTGATCCCTTGCCTCAGTTGGGTGACACTACCCCTCTAGTGAAGCCACTTTTGCTCTTTGCCATTCCCCATCAGCCACCCCTCAGCTCCCATCCTGTGTTGAATCTGCTGCAGAGACCTTAGGTACTGTCCTACTGACTATTTTCTGAATGGAGCATGGCAAGCCTGGGTGCACCATGGCATTACAATTATCGCATTTCTTGGAAACTAAAATGGATTTTCATTCATCCTTACAATAAACGGAATACCAACAGAAGGACAAACCCATGTGAAACAGGTAAGCACACATGCTCTCCCCAATACTTGGCTCAATAGGCAGGTAGCTCTTGGGAAATGATATTGTCTTGAGTCACACAGTGCAATGACTTAGGTAACACCTGCATGGAGTCACTTCATGGACTACCTCACACGAAGATGGGTGGTCAACACTCCACTTTCCATACATGCTAAAGGTGGCCTTGAAATCAAATATACTAAGCTCTCACTCCTTGTTTTCCTGACACAAAGACACACTTGCTGACAAAAAAATATGTATGGTTCATCCTGCAAAACAAGTAAGTGCTACTTCTACATGTGTGCAGGGTGCAGCATTTAGCCCAAGGAATACCTTGTAGTCTTGAAATAGAAAGGTTTCATCAGTTGTTTTTTCTTTTTTGATTTCCAAATACTTTGTCATGCCCAGGGTAAAGTGGCAGTTCCAGAAGAGTAGGCTTGCCTCCATATACAGGGCTTTTTCTGAGCTGAAATTCACAGCCTCAGCAGACCGTAGTGACACCGAGAAGCAGGCTGAAAGCAGGAAT